>NW_024470202.1:0-1019 GCF_000721775.1 Aureobasidium melanogenum CBS 110374 | reverse complement strand
ACTGGAAGATGAAACGAATGCCTCTTGGTTTGAATCTGCAATGATGGTGGCACTCGACATGTCCGACCTTCCAGATCACATGCATGAGGGTTGTCTCCAGTCTCGTGCTTTTGCTTGCCAGAATCAGCTTATGGTAGACAGTCTTGGACAGACGGTAACATGCTCTACCAGAAAATGGAACGAACCTGCTCTCATCACCTGTGACATATCGAACGCATAGACTCCCTGGGTTGTGAAATTAGCACCAGACAAGACAACTGTATCGGTGTCCGAAAGTGACGATGATCTGGTCTTTGCTATTTGAGATGCCTTGCCATCAAAGGGAGTAAAAAGCGATTCCTTGCAAAGTATTCTTGGATTGATGGTTCACGTGCGTCCTCCTTTTTGCAGCAGACAACCAAGAATAGTGAAGAATACCCGCACTTTCTTCTTGATCATCTGAAAATGACTCCGTAATTTTTCGAATTTACAATCAGCCACATGTCCGACGGCAATCCCTGTCGGGTCGATACTGATGGAAACTATCGGCAATATTCTCAGACAAAACAGGTGTAAAGCTGATAGATTCTCAAGCGAAGGATGGCTGTCGATTCTGTATCAGTTTTACTGTCATCTAGGGCGCCTCACGAGCTGGTTTAATTACGAGGCGTTTTCAGAAGAGGTGTCAGTCTCATTTCTTCGGGACTGTGGGAATATGGCGAGAGAGAATTCCTGCGGCAGACGTGCATTTGTGAGTAGACACCAAGGCCATGCCAGCGTAGTCAGAGGGACGTGCGCTGACTTCAAGCTGTACATAGGACTTCTAGTTGTCCTACATCTCCTCGCATCTTCCTTCTTGTCAAGCAATCAGAATCTGAGACAACTCGCACAACATGTTGCTAACTATGGTGGCTTCATTATCCTGTCTGGCCTTGATCTACGAACAGGCAAATCGTAAGTGCACGTTCGATCCTCCAGCTTGAGTCCATAGTGACTGATTGTCCCCTAAGGTTGGTCTCCTGTGCCGGTTCTTTTAGCTT
>NW_024470201.1:0-1021 GCF_000721775.1 Aureobasidium melanogenum CBS 110374 | reverse complement strand
TAGTTCTTTGATGCTGATACAATTTTTGAAGAACTCTGCTTTGTCTGCTTGCGAACGAAACCGTCCTTCAAAACATCTCAGCTGTTTGCAGAAGCCTCGATAAAGATCACCCGATGTCCGTTCGTTCCTAATGGCACGTTCATTTGATCTGCCACGAACCCCGGATATAGTTATAACTTTTGCTGTCAGGCCCTCAGATTTGGATTGGGAGACCACGATGCGGCGGGCTAGGTCCTCGTTCTGTATGGCCATTGGGAATTCGAAGTCAACACCGCAACAGTATTGCGGGCTTGCAAGAACTCTGATAGATAGAGGCATTAGATCAAGGGTCTAATATCGCATCTCTGCAATACGTAATACGGAAGATCAGGTAAACGTTCCAACGTATGAGCCGACAATGCTGCAGTGTAGGAACTCACAAAATACTGCATTTCAACAAGAGACCTCGATAGTACACGCTGGATGTCAAGAAGTATTATCCTGAATACCAAGAAGTATTCTGGATGTCCAGAAATAATCTGAACCTTGGGCAGCTTGAATTCATAGCAAGGGTCATCGAGCCTCATTCTGGGTTCCCACCGTATGTAATGACTACCATATATTTTCGAATTTGGACAATGTTCAAGCCATTCGAAAAGTAGTGTTAACGCGCCCTGCAAGCTACATCTCCATCAGAGAAATTCAAGGATGTACGCACAAGTTAAATCCTTTCTATGAATGTGTGTCATTTTGCTTTGGACTCACTAAACGAGCAGATATTCCACTGACCAATGGCCAATTCGGCGTGTCGAGCGCAAGCTACGTATAAGATGAGATTGCGTCTAAACAGATCAACGACAGACTCAAGCGCACAGTCAGTCATGAGTCTGTACGATCTGATCACGCCGGTATATATGATGGGACTAGCCCACGCGCGCGAGAAGCAGCTCGAGAGCATTGTCGTAAGCGTTGATTGTGGACTGCCAAGCTCATATTGCATGGATGCGAAGAGAGATGGGACGACCAAAGGCGTGAAGCGCGT
>NW_024470200.1:0-1023 GCF_000721775.1 Aureobasidium melanogenum CBS 110374 | reverse complement strand
CGAAGAAGGCACCAAAGCAGAATACGCAAACCGGCATCCCACGAGGCTCTCCAATCTCACTGATCCCATCTCCATTCTTTGCGGCGGATCCCATGAAACACTCAACTGAGGCAAAACAACTGCCTTTGGCTCTGCCGACAATACAGATCCACTTGCGATAGGCAGATCCAGAGGAGAGTTGTACCAGGCTCGAGCAAGTACACGAGAGGCGGCCCCACCACCCATGAGGCTAGAACTGCAACAGCCAACTCACCCGAAAGACTAAGTGATTCAACCTCAGAGCCACAATCAACCTCTCAGGCTTCTACGGGGCTCCAAGCCCACTTGTGCGGATACTTGGGGTGCTTGTTGATCCAAAGCTAGGGTAAATCCACATGCGAAGTACGTTCAGATGAAAATTAGGAGACGAATTGCCGCAATGAACAGGATCATGGCGTCCACATGAGGAGCCACGTTCTCAAGGGCTTGACAAATCTACACCGCGGTGGTCGGACCCAAGAGCGCCCATGGTCGCAGCACATGGCATACGCCGAAGGGTAATGGCGGGCACAGCAGCTACCACCATGAGGAAGCTAGCTGGACTGCACCAGAATATGACGGGAGCATACAGATTCGAAGGTCCTAGGACCTGAAGCTAGCCTCTCGCCAATTGGCACACGACTCAATATGCTGCTCCTATCCTATGTAATCTAGGGAGAGACAGATCAGTACACCCAGCAATGGATCAATGTTGCAGTCGGTCTGAGGCGATCGTCTACGAGGACCAGCCGGGAGCAGAGAATGAAGAAGATCGTCAATGGACATCCTCAAGCACGGCGCCGTGAACAGAGCGGACGTTACATGGAATCGGTGGAATTTCGGCTTCATGCCATGCCATGCCACTACTTCTAGCTAATATTCTATTCCATGTCAATTATCTCGTGGAATGATGCCAATTCCAACTCCGTCGTCGTCGTCGCAGTCACCCTGTCCTTCATCTAGGTCACCCTGTTTTTCAACGTCATCCTCCAGCTCTTCTACGTG
>NW_024470199.1:0-1037 GCF_000721775.1 Aureobasidium melanogenum CBS 110374 | reverse complement strand
TATTCTATTTAGCAAATGCAGAACACTGACTGTTGTATCAGCTCGTGAGAGGACCACGTGACGGGCCTTTTCTCGGCGCAAGAACGAAATCTCACGCGGGCTGTTTACCATGACTTGTCACTCTCATCGGCATTCGTGACGATTACACTTGCAGCATCACGCCAGGCTTCGTAGATAAGTGGAGCACAATGTGAGAAAGGTTCCTTGCCTTTCCGCCAGCATTATTGTGATGCTCTTGCTCATTGGGAAGATACCAAGGTGTGGGACTCAAAGTTTTTCTCGAGCGTGCGCGACATGTATGAACACTACATTCTGACCGACATGTCAAGTTTGTTCTGTTTTCGTTCCGCGTGTCGCATGGATTCGTACCACAGCTCTGATGGTCAGTGCGAACTTCTCTGATTCCTCTTTCCACTATCTCGTTCCGTTGTCTTCTCGATAAGAATCCTTGCGGATTTGACAGGAGCTCACCTCAAGCTTGCGGAACTATGGTCCTTGCAGCACACTTGGAGGCAGAGAGCATGGTTTGTCGAGTGGCCGGCACATAGGCGGTGGTTTTGCGGCGGAACCATCTCCGCCGTAGCCTACCGGTAGCCTAACGTCGGAATAAAAGCTGTTTAGCGCTGACAAGCTTTCCTGGATCAATGACCTGGTCAATCACGCATCGATCAATGGGTCAACGAGGTTATGAGCACACCTTACCAGGTCAACACTCAGATGCAGTGTGTATGGAAGTGCATCAAGGTCGATGCATATCGCGTGGCTCAATATCACATCACAGAGACATGATATGCGCAAGGAAAACCGGCGCGAATTCGCTTATGAGCTGTAAACTACTCTAAGCCCGAATGGGAAGCAGACGGTAAAGATACCCTGGTTACAGTTGGAGATCCCACTCATAGCAATCCATTACTAGGGTGCATCTTGTCAGCAAGCGCGCTGTCACTTTGCTAGCAGTTTGTATCAGATGTCTGTAACTGTGTGCCATGTCAGGAAAGATTGTGTCGCAGGGCCAGAGCACGGAAGTCAAGATCGCA
>NW_024470198.1:0-1085 GCF_000721775.1 Aureobasidium melanogenum CBS 110374 | reverse complement strand
TCACAACTATCTGCTCAGTCGTACGCACGATTCAGATCAGAGAGGTTGTAGAGACTGGAGATTCTACCATGTTGATTCTTTGGGGAGTGATCGAGGCCTGTGTAGGGGTATGACCCTACATGTCTCTCAGATCACAAGATTTCCATGCTAACACGATTTGGCAGGTCATCACATCATCTATACCAACCTTGAACGCCATGTTCTCTGGTCTCTGGAAATCGGGTACTTCTGCTACTAAGATACGCCACAGTACAGATAGATACTGTGAGCTTCCGGGTACTGGCAGCAGCCCTGGTCATTCGGTAAAGCTCACTGGTATCAGACGCGAGACGAATATCGTGATGAGAAGCGAGGTGGTGGAAGATGGCTTCCAAGAAAGCAGCACAGGACATGGTTGGTGACCAGCAGGATATGTTGACGCTAGGGAAATCATGAATTCCAAACAGCTATGAACCAACAGGCTGATTGGCAGCTTTGGCAGCGGCTTTGACACATAGTCTACATTTTGTAGTTCTCATTTTTGGTTCATCTTCAGTAACCAGTAACTCAACTCAAGTCGTTCAGGGCGGAACATCACAGACGACGGAGATCGGTGCTTGACCTATCCATTCTGATTTTCGAGTTCGTCCGATGTGAACAGAGTCCAAGACTGATCGGGTTGAAGCGATCGTGGATTTACAAGACGATAGATTCGAGGTTCAAGGGAAACGAATAACGAACTTTCTAGATCAGAACACTGGTGATGTGGAGGGTCCAGATCCTTTTAAGTAGGTCTTACTTCATGGTTGCCGCAGAGTCGAAGTGTCAATGGTTTCTCGGACGAAAGAACATAGCTAATCTTGACTGGGCTTGTGCCATCGTCAAACTCGGTAATGCGAGGTCATGCTCCGGCTATAGCGGGTCGAGACAGAACACATGTCTCAGATCTCTGCTGCTGTGGCGTCTCCGACTAGTCACGCAGCACATGATAAGTCGGAATTTCGTCGTGGCCTCTCAATGACCCTGCATAGCGTGATAGATCAGGTCAGCAATTTCTATACGATGCAAGTCGCAGAACCTCCACGGCGCTCTCATCGACCGATGAG
>NW_024470197.1:0-1098 GCF_000721775.1 Aureobasidium melanogenum CBS 110374 | reverse complement strand
TATACTACCTCCTATATACTATTCTTCTTCTTTATTAGTTATAGTAACATCTTATTACTTATATACTAATCTTCTCTTCCTTATTACCTATAACTCGCTTTTACTACGCGCACGCTTTATAATAGCTTTTCTACACTCTTTACATTACTTTCCTTATATTCTATAATAATGTCGGCATCTATTACGCGCCCTACTACTAGTTCTCTTACTAGAACTAGCAAGCGTAGTAGTAATAGCGGCGGTAAGCCTCCTTATAAGCCTTTAGGTAAGGGCGGTCCTAAGGGACACTATGCTATAAAGAAGGACTTAGACGATGCTCGTAAGTGAATCTTCTAACTTTTGTAACCTTATTATAGCCTTTTCTAACTTCTACAATAGGCAAAAAGTCGCGTAAACTAGATCTTTACTTCGCTATTTAGGCTTTCTTATCTACTCTAGCCCTAGCTAATGTAGGCGAACGCTATAACCTTAGAGTTGTAGCTAAAACTTCCTAGATCGTAATAACCGTTAACTTCTAGAGCCTATTTACGAGCTAGTCTTTAGACCTAAGAAGTTAGACACACATAAAACTACTAGTGCCTACGCCTTAACATCCCTCCTTAGTCATCTTTCTCGTAGTAGAACCGTTAACTCTAGAAACGATGCCTACTATAACTATAAGAAAGGTTCTAGTTGCTTTACTAACTATGTTACTATTAACGGTCCTAATAAAGAACTCTTTTCTAGAGCTTGCACTAACTATGCCTTTTCTAACCGCTATAAGAACTACTCCTACTATAGTAGTAAAGCACTTAGTCCTTTAAGAGCCTTTGTTATAACTTCTTTTATAACTTCTAAGCCTAGACGTCGTTAAGAGGTTTAGGTTATTATTTCGCCTATTCCTCGTTAGGTTATAACTAACTATCGTCGTGTTATAAGCTTAAGTGTAACTCCTTCTTTAGTTATAGAATTAATGGGCGGTCTAGATCTAGGTTCTCCTATTTGTATAAGTCTATCTCTAGCTACTCCTAGACCTATAACACTAAGTTACACTCGTAGTAGCTCGGCTCCTATTATTAGTTCTCCTCTTATGCCTATAAGTCCTAAGCGTATAACTAT
>NW_024470196.1:0-1092 GCF_000721775.1 Aureobasidium melanogenum CBS 110374 | reverse complement strand
TTGGATCGAAGAGCATAGACCAGTCTCCGCCCGGAATTTGTCTGCGAGGGCACATCGTTGTGTTCTTTACGCGCTGTACCGTGGTTCTACAGATTCGTCAACTCTTCCGTGCCATCTTTAACCCCTTACGTATCGCGTACTGTACCCATGCCTTTCTGTGGACTTCGGCGTGTAATCCAACTCTAGCGATTTGGTAATCTATCTAAGCAAACACTTTTTCACGACGATACAGAAAATCGCCATATTGCATTATCCATGCCCTCGACGGTGTGTACATCTCCGACCCCTTCTTCCACTTTATGTTGTCGTTTGTGTCTGTTTCGTCGTGATTTTTACGAATGCCAATTGTCAACTTGCACGCCAGTCTCTTCCGAGTCATACACTCGCAAGATTTATCTAGCTTCCACAGCTTTCTACCTGGTTTTTCTTGTTCATTCGGGCGTGGACTTGTCTTGGAACAAGGAAGGCCACAAAGTTTTCCCTTGAGGATGTCTCTCCGAGCCACTGCAGCCAGCTCGAAGTGCATTAGACAGTGCATCAAATTGCCGATATCATCAACCATTGTGTGGATGACTGGGAAGCAAAATGTTTACAGCCTCCATCATCCTTATGTTTTATTCTCGTTGACTTTATCTGATATGATATTTCCAACCTACTTATGCCGCAAGAGGAATCAGCTGTCTATCAGATTCGCAGGTCAACGATGGTCAAATCCAGTAGAAGAGAGGGTAGTAGTCTGCTGTTCTCGGTATGGTCGGTGTTACACTATCTCGTTACTCCATACTTGTATCCGTTTGTTTCCCCTCGCTTGAACTTGTGTAGATGGATGTTCAGTCTATGTGTGTTAGCTCTAGATCTGGCTGAGATGACGGCATTTATTCTGTTGAGAGCTTGGAAAAGCTCCTTTGTGTGCGTTGGAGCAATGCTTGGTCACATATTCCTTTTTGGCAAGAACCTCTTGGTTTTGACACCGGAAGAGTACACCTGCTCATATGTATACTTTGCCGCTTTCGCTCTCCTGATACTCCCTACGTCGTCTTCCAGATGCTAGTCAAGGCTCTTTCACGTTTTGCTCATATCCTATGTTTCTTC
>NW_024470195.1:0-1080 GCF_000721775.1 Aureobasidium melanogenum CBS 110374 | reverse complement strand
GCCCGAGAAGAAGCCTGTCCTTCCGCCTAGCATCGTCTCGAAGGGAATACATGGATACCCGTATTCTGCCCTGACAACAGAATGATTTAGAGGGAAGAATTCAAACCTTACTGAATCTCCGACCGAAGCAAAGAGAGTCTCAGGATCGAATCGATGTGCGCCCTTTCCCACTGTAACTGTGTGTACTCGAGGCGTACCCGACGCCTCCAGAGTAGAGTTCTCCAGCGTTCGACTCGCTGACATATCTTGGGCGCTGGTGGTCCTCACTGAAGTACAAAGGTAACGCGACACAGATCAATGGTACTGAGACCAACAAAGCTCTATATGTAATGTTCCAGATATCCTAGTCTGGACGAACGACGCTGCAGACCACATAGTCGAGCCTCTCGGTTCCGTTGCTCCGCTTTTCCCGACGATTTTGACATCTCCAATGCATACACGCATTAGTGAGCTGTCTGCTAGTCCTGTAGAATTGGACTTTTCGAGAACCAGACGGCTTTGCAGCGAAGAGATTCGTGTATCGATCGATATCTTTCCGAGAATGAGCAGTAGTCAAGAACCCTTGTCGGTTATGTGTTATGTTCTCGACGTAATTTATGCGAAATCCTTGCATATTCTACATGCTTGCTCAACGTTTCACGAAAGGTTCACCAAAAGAGCGTAGCCAGAACTTACAGTGACTAAAATCGAATGCACCTCTGGAGCTGGAGACTTTTCACTTTTGCGATCGTGGGAAAACTCATGCTCCTAAACGATAGAGCGTATGATCGTAGGCTCTCATGTGCTGGATTGGCGTACAAGATTGAGCTATCTATGTTACAGCATCTCTGTGCAGACGTGTCAGGACGCAAATACAAGCAAACAGTAAGTATCAAGAGGCTTTCTCCCTTCACCCGAGGACTACCCACCTGTTGCGTGTCGAGATCTTGTCGCCATTTGTTCTGACGTGGTCGTAGGGGAGACCCTGGCGCGACAAAGACTGAACAAGTTCAAGAACAGAAGAAACATAGGATATGAGCAAAACGTGAAAGAGCCTTGACTAGCATCTGGAAGACGACGTAGGGAGTATCAGGAGAGCGA
>NW_024470194.1:0-1133 GCF_000721775.1 Aureobasidium melanogenum CBS 110374 | reverse complement strand
CATAGTGACTGATTGTCCCCTAAGGTTGGTCTCCTGTGCCGGTTCTTTTAGCTTCTATAGTCGTCCTGAGAGCATCCATGGCAATCACGACTCTGTGCAATAGGTACTTTCTGGATGAGGGTGCCACACATCCTCGAATCCCTCTGCTAGTACTTCCACTGTGTATCATCTGGGTTACAGCATGCGACTGAGCCTTTCTGACTGTACCGTTCTAAGCATTCTGGCTTTCTGACGACATGCTTTCGTGAAGACGACTCAGATATCACCCAGGACCTTGGTTCGCCGGTATATCATCTCTGCCAACGCTGTGGCATATACGTAGGGGAGATTTCTACGACTGGCAGCAGCGCTCGCACGAGAAATATGGGGGTATAGCCCGTGAGTCATGGCTCATCGTCTCTGGCCGCCTTCTCTTACATGGTGGGCACAGGCATCGGTCCCAATCGACTAACCACATCCGACGGTGAATTCATCCACAAGTTGGATAGCAAGGAACATGGAAGTCCGAGATCTGAATGGTACGGGGCTGCCATCAATCCCAGCCCGTTTCATGAACGCAATGTGACGACAATGACGGACGGTGAACATCATGAACAGTATAGAAAGAGATTAGCAGCTGCTTACAATAGTTTCGACATGTTTATGCCCCTGCATCACAGTGCCGGGGTTCATATCAAGGAGCCCATTGAAAAGCATCTCACTCAAGCAAGCGATGACGTCACACGAATCATCGATTTTGCACCTATCGTTGAGAGGTTCGCTTTACAGGGATTCTCGAACATGGCATCCGGACAGGTTTGAAGACATACATCTGTTAATGGAGGCGGCCGCTGACGCGCTATGCAAGACTTGGATGAACAAGACGTCACATGCATTAGTCTTGCCGTCTTCCAAGGTCAATGGTGGTTCATGATGATGACTATGTTCCCGTGGACGCAAGTCTTGGTAGAAGGGATCTTGGCCATTCTGAGGCTTGAGCGACATATTGCTTTCGGCAAAATACTTGTTTCGGTTGTGAAGATCGTTAAGAGCCGATTTGGGGAGAACAAACGAGCATCTGCTCCGCGAAGCATCCCACAGAAAAGACTATATACCGACATCATATCTGGTCTCATGGACGCAGGTCTCAGCGT
>NW_024470193.1:0-1142 GCF_000721775.1 Aureobasidium melanogenum CBS 110374 | reverse complement strand
AGTGAGAGTTGGGAAGCTGTAAAGATCTATCAACCAATCTAAGTGGTACCAGTAGTCAGTAGTCAAGCATTGTTCTAAATCTTGCCAGATCATGCAAAGCGTTACTGCATGGGAAATTCCTGCCTTGATCAGTTTTGGGTGTCCGCCTGCAACATAAATTTATCCAAAATTCCAATTGTTTATGAGCACCATCTCGGGATTTTTGTCGAAGCTCTATCAGCTGAACAACAGGCACGCAAAAGCTGTATTTCTATACGTACGGACAAGGTCTTACGTCGTGCCCGCACCTGATGAAACCTAACAAAAGAGGAGACAGCGGTGATTCTGTGCACGACCATCAGCCCAGCGCGCAAAGGCGGTCTGCCTGTACTGCGATCCAACACTGCTCTCCAATATGGTAAGCGCATCGTCACGGCACCATGGAAAAACGCACAGAGAATGGATTGGTTTGCTTGCAAGCAACATAGCTGCCAAATTGCGTACGTCAACATCAACTAATCGCGACCGGGTGATTCGGCAGAGGTGTGAAGGGGTGCTCAGTTCGGAACTTACGCATGCAGGAGTGAAGATCACAAGAGTAGGGAGTCACACTTCAATAGAAGCTGCAGCATCACTAGCAGTGTGTTATACCCGAAATTGCCGGCTGAAACGGCAAGCCAGAGCTGTGGCTTGACCTGGTATGACATTCCGTATATACTTAACTTCTTGCTCGTTTAGCTGCCAATCTTCTTCGAGAGATGGATCCGACATCTCCGAGGGGCCCTAGTGTTGTGTCTCTGGTTGCCGTGGGGGAGAAAAGTTATCCTGTACCCCGCACTGCATGGCAGCTTGATCGATTTGACGCCGGAGAGAGGTCCATTCCCTAGAATGATGTTTTTCCCCCAACCAGCGGCATCGAAGCATGTGAAACTCCCAACTCCGGCCGGGAATACGGAAACATTGCGCCAAACTATGACAGCTAGAACCCGTCAATCTCGACGACGGCGTGGATTTGTTTTGGAGACATGGACAGCTATCTTGCTCGGCATTACGGACCTCGTCCTTCAGGCCTGCATTCATGATTGGCACCCTTTTCATGTCATACACTTTGTTGAGGCTTTTCGCGGCAGTTTTCGTGTTTGTACCTGTGTATGTCCTGGTTA
>NW_024470192.1:0-1144 GCF_000721775.1 Aureobasidium melanogenum CBS 110374 | reverse complement strand
TCGCAGGTCAGTTGAGATTCTTCAATCCAGCGCTGTATGCTAGCAGGGTCGAACATGCTTCATGTTGGCTTGTTCGTGGAGGGGTGGTTCATTGACTATGTCAGTGGGTGACGCCCAAGACTCATTTGTCACATGCGCGTTACCTAGGCGACGTGGCTGATCTCGGCGCTAAAAATCGAGGAGCAGACACGAGAGGTGCCGAGCCATCTCAGCTCGTCTTGGCAGAGAGTCCAAGCGTTCTTTGTCACATGAGTACCTAATACCTAGTAGTAGAGATGAGACGGCTTCTGTCATACCTTCCGATGGTGTCAAAGAGGGTTCGTTGATCCATGCTGCCACGACGTGCCGATTCGTTCAAGACTCAGACTTTAACCCACAGGATCAATTGAACTAAACGCGCTGTTCTCGGCCCACCCTCAATATTAATCAGAGAGTCGGATGAGATGTAGTCGTCCCCGAGTCTGGATTACTTAGCAAACTAACGTATGCAAGCCTCTTTTCTCACTCATGAGTCTGTGTCTTCTTCTCTGATTTTTGACCACGAAGGTACGCAAAAAGTCTTGTGCCGTAGCCGAGAATGTTGTGAGCGGCTTTCAGGAGGTTGAAAGTTGGTTGGCGTGACTCCTGCATGACAGGCGTTTCGTGAAGTGATCAGAACGATGAACTTAGATGCAAGGCAGCACCCTAAGCAGTGCGACTGCTGCAATGCAGATTCATAGCGCTGTTGCAAAGAAGCATCGACGCGTACGCTGTAGTTGAGGATGGGCAAGGCGGTAGAATCGGTCTCACTCGCGTCGACTCTTAAGCTGGTGGACTCAAGTTTCAACCGTGGTTGTCATTTGGATGGTTCGTGATGTTAACTAAACACGACGCCGTCGTTCGCTCTTTCTATGGCTCGCGAAGCTGGCGGTACAGTGCGATGGAGATTCAAATGAGAATGCAGGTGAAGCTGAGACAGGCCGAGAGATATCTCTTCTGAGCGAGATCGAACGAGGATAACAGGCAGGCGCATCTTTCTTAATTTTGACATCTTGCCTTCATTTATCTACCGGAAAAGTGCGAACAAGATTAGAGGGATGATTGCTGGCTTGGCAGTAGTGTCTTGGCAGGAAGTGGAGAAAGCTTCGAGATTCCCGTCCCTTGT
>NW_024470191.1:0-1153 GCF_000721775.1 Aureobasidium melanogenum CBS 110374 | reverse complement strand
GATATGCTATTATAACAAGGTCTTATCTAGGAATCCTCTTTGCTATAGGGAAGTCCTATTCTCTTTATACTAAAACCTAGTAATAAGTAGAGAATGTATGTCGATTTCTATGCTCTAAATAAGCTTACGAAAAAGAATAGATACCCTCTACCTCTTATATAAGATTGCTTAGATGCACTTACTAAAGTAGCTTAGTTTACAAAGCTTAATCTTATTTCTAGCTTTTAGTAACTATTAATAGATCTAGATTCCGTTATAAAGACTACGTTTAATACTCGATAGGGAAAGTATAAGTTTCTTATTATACCTTTTAGCCTCTATAACGCTCTTATAACTTTCTAGATATTAATAAACAAAGTCCTACGTCCCTTCTTAAGAAAATTAGTTATTATATATCTTAATAACATACTAATTTACTCTAAAACTAAGAAGGAACATATAAAGCACTTATACAACGTTTTTTAAGTGTTATAATAAGAGCAACTATTCGCCTTTACTAAGAAGTATATAGTAGGAGTATAAGAAGTTAAATTCTATAGTTACCTTATTACGCTAAACTATATATAACCTATGTAAGATAAGGTTAAAGTTATCTAAGACTAGCCTACTCCTTAAACTACGTAATAAGTCCGTTAGTTTTTAGGACTTATAAGCTATTATCGCCGCTACATTCGTAGCTTTATAAAGCTTATAGCCCCTCTATTAGATTTATTAAAGGAAGAAGATGTGAATCTTCGCGCTATAAAAAAAAGACCTATTTAGTAGAATTTATAGTGCACTTACTCCTTTAATAAGTTAAAAGAGACCCTTATAACTAGACCTATTCTAGTTATACCTAACACTTTAAAGCCTTTTTAGATTAAAACTAACGCTTTAGAGTGGGTAATAAGATCTATTCTATACTAAAATAGCAAGGATAACAAGTTATATCCTATTACATTTAGTAGACGCAAATTAAAAGCTATAGAACTAAATTATCTTATCTATAAGAAGGAAGGACTTATAATTAAAGAAGTATTACGTATATAGACCATATACATTTAAAACGGACATAAAACAGTTATTCTAACTAATTATAAAAGTCTAAAGTACTTACAAACTATAAAAACCCTAAGCAAGCGAGTTATAAGGTAGTTTAAGGAGTTTTCTAAGT
>NW_024470190.1:0-1136 GCF_000721775.1 Aureobasidium melanogenum CBS 110374 | reverse complement strand
TTCATACTGATGGAGCTGGTACGCAAATACACATAACACACCGGAGCGATTCATCTTAGCATACCTTTGCAACGAAGGTGCCAAGAAAAGAAAGCAACTTTCGACATCAATCTCGGCATTCCAGCTTGTCAATGACACGCTGCGGTCAATCTGGGATTTGCCCATCGTGCCTTCGCGTCAACACGTTTCGCTCGAAGATATACCTGTCGATCATGGTTGACGACGTAGAGGGACGGGAAAATTTTCCTAGAACGTGCAATCAGGTTTCGTCTCGACCTTCAGAATACACGAACCGACACAATGTTGAAAGTCAGCCGGATCTCAATCAATGGCCGTCGGAAACGTGAAAGAGGGGGATGGAAGACAGCTTGCAAGGACTCGCGGATGGTCCAATCAAATGTCTGCATGATCCATGGAGACCTCGTCGGACAAGTCTACTTGATGGCTGTCGTCGAGATCCGAGCCGCGAACGCATCAAGCTGAATTTGGTCAGTTTGCATGGTTTGCTCCAAGATGCGATTTCGCACATGCGTACAAACAAGACAAACAGGACATCTTACAATCCATGGCCAGAAAGCTCTCGAGCAAGCAAGTGGAACGCATACGTGACATCCAGTGATCAGCGTCTGGTGCTGCAGCTCCAGGCGCGCTCTTGCCTAAGCGCCTTTCCATGCGCTGTTGGTGATCGGAGCAGTTGAGGCAGTTACTTGTTCTTTTGTTACTCATCAATGTCTGATGAGAGGACGTCAGCCTTGATGTTGTTGTAATTTATGAAGCGCCGTTGCTCTTGGCAGGTATCGAAGGGAGGAATCATGTGAGCTGAACCGTCAGCTTCATGCTCGCTTGACAGATGAAGGGAATGTCGTGCTCTCTATATCTTATCGAAAACCGGCTTGGCCATTCGCACGAATCTATGAAGGTATCGCGCCGGACACACTGTCGAAATCTCGACGGTCCTTTCCACCGAGGCCCACTCGGAGTAGTTCCAGCTGGTCGACAGAATATTCTTTGTGACTACCTAAGCCTGCTATACTTTTTGACTGTCTTTGGTTCTACTACCAGAAGCTTTTGGGCCGGGTGTCGGACAGAAAGACATCGTTGCTTGCAGTACAGCTTTTGAGAGACGACAAGAGTTT
>NW_024470189.1:0-1166 GCF_000721775.1 Aureobasidium melanogenum CBS 110374 | reverse complement strand
TATTACCTTAACTTAAAGTTAAGATAGCTTCTAATAGGTCTTAACTTTAAGTAATTATAGCGTTAATAGCACTTTTTAAGCTTACTAACATAAGTGCTTAGCTAGCAAGGTTAATCTAGTGTCTAAAGTAGTAGGTTTAGTATTATATAGGGTCCTAATCGATAGAGAGACGCTCGCTAAATAGAGTAGTAAGGTAGCTTATTATAGTATCGTTATAAGTAGTATTATTAGAAGTAATATACCTAATTTTCTACTTAATACTATATTTTATAATAGTATTAAAGAAGAGAGGAGCACATTAAGCACTAGCATAGCTAGCTAATAGGTTATAAAGAGTAAGAAGTGCCTTACTTAACTTACTATCTAAGGCAATAAATCGAGCTATAATACTTAGTAGCTTATAGCTACTATAATTAGCTATCTAAGCATTATAAGTAAAGTAGATTAATAATTAAGATGTTATAAGTAGTGCCTTAAGCTACTCTTTATAGAAGTTATATTCCTTCTTAATATGCCGAGTAACTATAGAATAAGATTTAACTAAGAGATTTAAAGCGCTAGAAAGTACCTTATCGATTAGCGTATAGAGTAAAGGATTACTAGTAGTATAAAAGAGGATGTTACTTAAGGTAATAAAATTAATAAGATATCTATTTAAGCGAGTTTTATTAATATTAGTAATATTATAAGATATCTAAGAAGGTATTACTACTATAAGTATCCTTAAAAGTATACTAGTTACCTATCTCTAGCTATGTCTATTCTAAAGGTATAATCTAATATTTTCGTAGTTAGTAGTATAGTAGTTATAAGGATAGTCTTTATTACTATAGAAGTAGTACTAGATCTTCTTCTTATTCTTATGCTTACGCTCTTTAGAACGACGAGCTCTTATATAAGACTAGAGTTCTTTAAAGTCGCTATAAGTAGGAGTAGGCTTTTAAGAGCACTATATTAACGTAGATTTAGAGTTATCGATGTAATTACTTAGGGTTATTAGCGTTAGTCGCTACTGCTTTAAAGAAGGGAGTAATAGCTAGTTAACGTTAGAGGCACTATTATTAGTCTTAGAGATATTATCTTTAATAAGGATACTATTAGTCTAACTCTAAGGAGTAAAGAGTCTAGGCTTTAGAGTATTAGAGGTAAACTTAAAGAGAGTGCTT
>NW_024470188.1:0-1178 GCF_000721775.1 Aureobasidium melanogenum CBS 110374 | reverse complement strand
ATAAGTACTTAGCTAGTAAGGTTAATCTAGTATCTAAAGTAGTAAGTTTAGTATTATATAGGGTCCTAATTAATAGAGAGATGCTTACTAAATAAAGTAGTAAGGTAGCTTATTATAGTATTATTATAAGTAGTATTATTAGAAGTAATATACCTAATCTTTTACTTAATACTATATTTTATAATAGTATTAAAAAAGAGAAAAGCATATTAAGTACTAGTATAGCTAGCTAATAAGTTATAAAGAGTAAGAAGTACCTTACTTAACTTACTATCTAAGGTAATAAATTAAGCTATAATACTTAGTAGCTTATAGCTACTATAATTAGCTATCTAAGTATTATAAGTAAAATAGATTAATAATTAAGATATTATAAGTAGTACTTTAAGCTACTCTTTATAGAAGTTATATTCCTTCTTAATATACTAAGTAACTATAAAATAAGATTTAACTAAGAGATTTAAAGTACTAAGAAGTACCTTATTAATTAGTATATAGAGTAAAGAATTACTAGTAGTATAAAAGGGGATATTACTTAAGGTAATAAAATTAATAAGATATCTATTTAAGTAAGTTTTGTTAATATTAGTAATATTATAAGATATCTAAAAGGGTATTACTACTATAAGTATCTTTAAAAGTATACTAGTTACCTATCTCTAGCTATATCTATTCTAAAGGTATAATCTAATATTTTTATAGTTAGTAATATAGTAGTTATAAAAATAGTCTTTATTACTATAAAAGTAGTACTAGATCTTTTTCTTATTCTTATACTTATACTCTTTAGGACGATAAGCTCTTATATAAGACTAGAGTTCTTTAAAGTCGCTATAGGTAGAAGTAGGCTTTTAAGAATACTATATTAATATAGATTTAGAGTTATTAATATAATTACTTAGAGTTATTAGTATTAGTTACTACTACTTTAAAGGAGGGAGTAATAGCTAGTTAATATTAGAGGTACTATTATTAGTCTTAAAGATATTATCTTTAATAAAGATACTATTAGTCTAACTCTAAGGAGTAAAGAGTCTAGGCTTTAGAGTATTAGAGGCAAACTTAAAAAGAGTACTTTACCTTAAGGTATATAGTAGCTAGCTTTAAGATAATTAAGAGTTTAGTTAGCTTTATAACCCTTATAACTTATGCTCCTAGCTAGCTATTAAATATATAAT
>NW_024470187.1:0-1176 GCF_000721775.1 Aureobasidium melanogenum CBS 110374 | reverse complement strand
TGGAAAGCAAAATGTTTACAGCCTCCATCATCCTTATGCTTTATTCTCGTTGACTCTATTTGATATGATATTTCCAACCTACTCATGCAGCAAGAAGAATCAGCTGTCTATCAGATTCACAGGTCAACGATGGTCAAATCCAGTAGAAGAGAGGGCAGTAGTCTGCTGTTCTCGGTATGGTCGGTGTTACACTATCTCGTCACTCCATACTTGCATCCGTTCGGTTCCCCTCGCTTGAACTTGTGTAGATGGATGTTCAGTCTATGGGTGTTAGCTCTAGATCTGGCTAAGATGACGGTATTCATTCTGTTGAGAGCTTGGAAAAGCTGCTTTGTGTGCATTGGAGCAATGCTTGGTCACGTATTCCTTTTTTGCAAGAACTCCTTGGTTTGACACCGGAAGAGTACACCTGCTCAAGTGTATACTTTGCCGCTTTCGCTCTCCTGATACTCCCTACGTCGTCTTCCAGATGCTAGTCAAGGCTCTTTCACGTTTTGCTCGTATCCCATGTTTCTTCTGTTCTTGAACTTCATCAGTCTTTTTCGCGCCAGGGTCTCCCCTACGACCACGTCAGAATAAATGGCGACAAGATCTCGACATGCAACAGGTCGGTAGTCCTCAGGTGAAGGGAGGAAGCCTCTTGATGCTTACTGTTTGCTTCTGTTTGCTTCTGTTTGCTTCTGTTTGCGTCCTGACACGTCTGTATAGGGATGCTGTAACATAAATAGCTCAATCTTGTACGCCAATTCAGCACATGAGAACCTACGATCACACGCTGTGTCGTTCAGGAGCATGAGTCCTCCCACGATCGCAAAAGTGAAAAGTCTCCAGCTCCAGAGGTGCGTTCGATTTTAGTCACTGTAAGGTCTGGCCACGCTCTCTTGGTGAATCCTTCGTGAGACGTTGAGCGAGCATATAGACTGTGCAAGGATTTCGCATAAATTACGTCGAGAACATAACACATAACAGACAAGGGTTCTTGACTACTGCTCATTCTCGGAAAGATATCGATCAATACACGAATCTGTTCGCTGCAAAGCCGTCTGGTTCTCGAAAAGTCCGATTCTACAGAACTAGCAGACAGCTCACTAATGCGTGTATGCATCGGAGATGTCAAGATTGTCGGGAAAAGCGGAGCAACGGAACTGAGAGGCTCGACTATATGGTCTGCAGCGT
>NW_024470186.1:0-1196 GCF_000721775.1 Aureobasidium melanogenum CBS 110374 | reverse complement strand
CTATTTAGGCTCTCTTATCTACTCTAGCCCTAGCTAATATAGGTAAACGCTATAACCTTAGAGTTATAGCTAAAAACTTCCTAGATCGTAACAACCGTTAACTTCTAGAGCCTATTTATAAGCTAGTCTTTAGACCTAAGAAGTTAGACATACACAAAACTACTAGTACCTACGCCTTAACATCCCTTCTTAGTTATCTTTCTCGTAGTAGAACCGTTAACTCTAGAAACGATGCCTACTATAACTATAAGAAAGGTTCTAGTTGCTTTACCGACTATGTTACTATTAACAGTCCTAACGAAGAACTCTTTTCTAGAGCTTACACTAACTATGCCTTCCCTAACTGCTATAAGAACTACTCCTACTATAGTAGTAAAGCACTTAGTCCTTTAAAAGCCCTTATTACAACTTCTTCTATAACTTCTAAGCCTAGACGTCGTTAAGAGGTTTAGGTTATCATTTCGCCTATTCCTCGTTAGGTTATAACTAACTATTATTATGTTATAAGCTTAAGTGCAACTCCTTCTTTAGTTATAGAATTAATAGGCGGTCTAGATCTAGGTTCTCCTATTTATATAAGTCTATCTTTAGCTGCTCCTAGACCTATAATACTAAGTTATACTCGCGGTAGCTCGGCTCCTATTATTAGTTCTCCTCTTATGCCTATAAGTCCTAAGCGTATAACTATGGCTTAGTTTAGAGCCGCTACCCCTTTACGCTAGGCTAACTACATTATTAATAGCATTAGCGGTTAGCGTAAAAGTTTTAATACTGCTCCTACCTAGTCCTCTAGAAATATTAGAGTTTAATTTAAGATGTTAGTTAACCTAGCCTACGGATTAACTACTACTTGTCGCCTTTAGATCCGTAATGCTATCTATAAGTAGGACTATAAGTTCTTCGATAAGGGTTCTATAGGTCCTCGTAACTTTCTTACTCTAACTCCTTATAGATAGGTAGCTCTAGGCGCAAACTCTATGCGTGCTTATGCTCTATACTATCTCTAGATAGAGTACGTCGCCCTTTAGAAGGCTCGCTATAGCCGTAGCTCTAGTAGTTCTCTAGAGTAATTATTATAAAAGGGTTTTAGATCGAGAATATAGTTATAGAGGTACAACTATAATTTTAGTTAACTTTTAGGGTTTTTTCTTTATTATAAGGAGGTTTTTATAATCTTTTTAAGGTAGTAGAATATT
>NW_024470185.1:0-1262 GCF_000721775.1 Aureobasidium melanogenum CBS 110374 | reverse complement strand
GTCGATCATGCCGGCAACTGGCAGCGGGTTGTGGATAATGCTGTCGACGCAATAGATTTAGATGTCGAGACATAGACTATGTTGCAGGATAAGTTTGAGATGCTATACATGTTATGATTTATTCCGCCGGATCGATGACGGTTCTATGGATCCTCGCAAGAGGGCACGGAGCATCGATTGACATCCTCTGTAGCTTTTGACTGCGCGTGAACCGTTTCGTGCCCGGACATCCCAACAAACTCGCAAACCTGATCTTCATATACTAGCAATAAACTGCCGTGAAGTGCCCACTTTTTGCGGAGGATGATCCTGACAGTAAATTTTCTTCCAGCAGTTGATGCGAGGTAGAAGTCTAAGAGCGGATGTATGAGACTCTTTCACTACTTAAGAGATACTCAAACATCAAATGGTTGCCGAGAGTGATAAGAACTTAGCAATCTCAATATTTGCGTGACATCTATCTCTTTCTGAGCAACTTCATGTAGGGTATAAGAATCTGTCTAGAAATCCGTGGTCGGCTCGCAGGACACATGGCTCCTAATTACATTGGGTAAGGTACAGTCAATCATAAATCTCCCCAGTCTACTTAGTTATCATGACACAGACGCGTCAAGCTATAGCGTAGATGTCAATAAATCAAGAACTGTTGAAACTAAGATAAAGCGAAAATGCAAACAGTATATATTGAAGCTCCCCTTCCAAAATGAAGCCGAGGAACAGATTCAGCTGTAGATTTGACCATAAAGACAGCTTGTAGACCGCTTATCACAACATGAGACTTTGGTGACGAGACGATGATTTGTCGACTATCAGAAAGTGGGAAGTGGGTAACAAGCGCATGTAGAAGGATCTTGACTTGCTGTTTGGGTAGAGAAAAATGTTCCAGTGTCATTCTGGAGAGGATACGCCGTGATGGGCTGTGCTGTAGGGTCTGGCGAAGAATCCGATTCGCGAGATTGGTTCCCATATGGCAGCTGGATATCTGTACCCTTTGCAGTAGAGTTGTCATCGTTCAGTGCCGTAGCAGTCTTGGACGTGCTGACATCAGCGTCACCTGGAGGCGCTGTCGTTGTTGCAGGCATGACGGTATCAGATCTATCTAGTGATAGCATGGTTGTCTGGGAGATGGGCACGTTTGAAGTCCTCGATGGAGATGCGGCCCATGTTGAGCTTGTGGTGAGGGTTGTCCCGGCGGACAAACCAAAGAGAGTCTGGGAAGCTAATTGGCTAAGACCAATGCTGTCAAGACTGGCAGTATAGGT
>NW_024470184.1:0-1286 GCF_000721775.1 Aureobasidium melanogenum CBS 110374 | reverse complement strand
GTACTACTAATATAGTACTTTAGCCTCTTTAAAACTTCTTTATATCCCCTACTTATATAACTCTCTTACATTCTAATAGAACCCGATCTTTACTACGACCCTATAACTAGCTACGCTTAGCTAGAGGGGTCTATAACTAGCTATTAACTAGTTAGAGGACTTATAACTAGGCCGTAATAAGTTAGTTAAGAACCTCGAGACCCTTTATCGATAACCTATAAAGAACTACTCGAGATCCTCTACCGTATAGAGTAGAACCGCCTAAACTAAGAGGCCGAATATGCAAAATACTAGGCAAGGAACTAACCTAGTCTATAATAGCCCCTATAATAGGCGCCTCTACCTCCTTTATAGCTAGAGCTAATATAATAAGATACTTTTCCTACTTCTAGCTTTATAACTACTACTAGAGAGCATAAGTATTATCTAAAAGTACCTATTTAGAAACCCCCTATCTTTAAGGAAAAGATAAAGAATAAAGAAATAGACAATTAGATTACCTAACTTAAAAACTAGATAGGTTTATAAGAGGACTTTATCTTTTATAGACCGTTATAGGATAACGAAAAGAACCGCCTTACTTCTTCCTATCTAGAAGGAGACCTATTTAATTGCTAGTAAAAACACCTTATAGTTAATTCTTTTGTAGCCTAATTATTAAAGATCTAGTACCGTTATATAGATCTTAATTAGATAGAAATTAAAAAGAGACGATTTAAGCATATAAGATAGACTAGTTTAGCTAAGGCTTTTATAAGGGACTTATAAACCCTTTCGCGTAAACTTATCCCTATCCTATCTCCTAAAACTTTTCTTAGAAGGTATAAGGATAGCCTTTAAGAAGATATAAGAGATGCTCTAGACATATAGCTTTATTTACCTTTAAATACCCTAAAAGATAATTACATTAATAGGGCTATTACTCTTAATAAGGTTTATTTCTATTATAGGAGGAAGAACTAAAGTAAGAACCTAAATATAACTATTAAATCCCTTAATATAATAAGCAAGAAAAAGAAAGGTAAGGGTAGTAGTAGAGAAAAGGGCAAATAGAATAAGTTAAAAGTTACTTACTATTCCTATAATAAGCCTAGCTACTATGCTAGAGAATGCCGTTTAAAAAACAAGTAGGTAAGGTTATAACTAAGGTAACTTCCTTACCTTATAAGGCCCCTAACGAAGAAGAGAACCTAGTTATAAGTATAGATATAAACGTAACTACTAGATCTTTACTAAAAGAGGAGACTAAATACTTTGCTACCCTAGATAGCGGTCTTCTTACGCTA
>NW_024470183.1:0-1250 GCF_000721775.1 Aureobasidium melanogenum CBS 110374 | reverse complement strand
AGAGCTTCCCAAGGTGAAGATGAGCAGAACAATGTTAGAGTTGCGATCTGCCCCGTTTACTGGCACCCGTCCATCCGTTTGCTACACCATGGCATCTCGATGTATGTTGCATAATCTGTGGTTAAAAGATAAGATCTCTCCACCGCCATCGAAGCCGATGATACGATTTGGTCACACTACATGAAGGGTTCCACAGATGTGCCATCTATAATTCATTTAGCGAATGCAGAACACTGACTGTACTATCATCTTGTGAGAGGACCACGTGACGGGCCTTTTTTCTGCGCAAGAACGAAGTCTCATGCGGGCTGTTCACCGTTGATCGTCACCCTCATCGGCATTCGTCACGATTACACTCGCAGCATCACGTCAGGCTTCGTAGATAAACGGAGCACGGGGTGAGAAATCTTCCTTGCCTTTGCGCTAAGATTACGGTGACGCACTGCTCATTGGGAAGATGCTAAGGTGCGAGACTCAGAGTCTGTCTGGAGCCTGCGCGACATGAACCAATATTGCACTCTGACAGACATGTCGAGTTTGTTCTGTTTTTGTTCCGCATGTCGCTTGGATTGGTACCACAGCTCTCATGGCCAATGCAAACTTCTTTGATTCCTCTTTCCACCATCTTGTTCCATCGCCTGGTCGATTAGGATTCTTGTGAATCTAATAGGCGCTTACTTTGAGCTCTTTGTGCAACTTTGGTCCTCACAGTATGGGTAAATACAGCGACCATGGTATGTCGGGCAGCTGGCACGTGGGCGGTGGTTTGTGGCGGAAACATTTCCACCGTGGCTTACTCGTGGCCTACCGTCGGGAAAGCCGCGTATCAGTGCTACTGTAACAAGCGTTACCTAATCCACGGCCTAGTCAATCACGCATCGATCAGTGGGTCAACGAGATCAGAGCACACTCTATCAGAACAACATCCAGCCGCAGCGCGGATCAGAGTGCATCAAGGCCGATGCATATCGCGTAGTCCAATGTCACATCACAGAGGCATAATATGCGCAAGAAAAGCCGACACAAGTTCGCTTGGCAGCCGTAAATTACTCTAATCCCAAACTGGAAGCAGACGGTAAAGATCCCCTCATTACAGTTAGGGATCCCACTCACGGTATTCCATCACCAAGGTGCATCTTGTCAGTAAGCGTGCTTTCACTTTGCTAGCAGTTTGTATCAGATGTCTGTAACTGTGTGCCATGTCAGGAAAGATTGTGTCGCAGGGCCAGAGCACGGAAGTCAAGATCGCA
>NW_024470182.1:0-1299 GCF_000721775.1 Aureobasidium melanogenum CBS 110374 | reverse complement strand
GGCAATTGTGAAGCAGGCACCCAGGTGGCTGTCCATCGTAGGTCTCTTGATACCTGCTCTGATTGGTGGTGCTCTGCTTTCTTTTGAGGGCATCGGTCGTCCAGCTGGGTCTCTCGCTGGTATCTATTTGGTCAACTTTGTGAGTCTGCAGCTATTGATGGAAATGTGGTGAGTGAAGACTGACTGAAAATAGATTGTGGCTCCGTTGGCTATCATATATGATTGGGTTGGCGCTAATTACAACGGCCACACGCAGAAAGTGACTGCAAGTGCTGTGATTTCTGCTGCGTTCGGCGTTGCAAATATCATCGGTCCCCAAACATACCAAAAGGACGATGCTCCAGGATATCTTCCAGCCAAAATTACCCTGATGGTTGTCATCGCGTTTGCTATTCCTATCACGCTAGCACTACGTGCACTCTATGTCCATCGAAACTCGAGACGAGCATCTGACGAATGCGAGTATCGCTTGTGAGATGTGATCATCTAAGCATACAGACGTTCGATATCATCCAGCAGTCAAGCTCGGTCCGATGTGACGCGAGACATTCGACTATTGTGGTAAGGGACGGGAGCAAAAGAAACAGGCACGATTCTTTCTTGGGTTGATACTTCAGATCAACATTGTATGCTCAATCATATACTCCGTAGTCTGGTGCTGGGTGCTGGCCTGAGAAAGTGATAGGCAGTGGGGACAGTGACAGTCTAACAGAGCATAGCGAGGATAGTACAGCAGGATACATCACTTGACGAGGAAGTTCGGCTTCCACCGTAAGCAACCCATACGAATACACATCTCTTGTGACCGTTGGAACTCCAATTCTTCGTTTCGGGTGAGGCAATCTGGTGGCTTCGCGGCGACGAAGAAGACCATCTCGGCCTTTTCTTGCTCTTTATGCCTGCTTCAATAGACGAGCTTACGCGGTTGGCTGAAGAGTCATGTCAACATCGCCAACACATCAGGAAGGTCGCAAAGAGTTCAATCAAAGATAGTGAGTGTTCGTGAGGCAAGGATTTACCAACAGTGTCCGATCAGATGTTCGATGCAGTTCCATCAATAACGGCTGCCTCAGACCCGAAGTACTCACCCAAGTCAGGGTATTGTGGTGAGTGTACCAGTGTTTCTTCTCCCATCGAAAACGTGTGGTGTCTTGATCTGTAGCTTCAATGCAACCCTCTACCGTGTCGTCAGCAAATTTCGTGATTGAAGCAGCTTAGGGCACAGCTTCAGTAAAGATCTTGCGCTCTGGCCACGCTCTCGGTTAGCGCTATGGCGGTCTGTGCGTTTGTCGATCTCTG
>NW_024470181.1:0-1311 GCF_000721775.1 Aureobasidium melanogenum CBS 110374 | reverse complement strand
GTCTCAGGTGTGTTAATTGACAGTATCCATTGCAAACCCAGACTCACCAGGTGAGGCTCCGTTGCTGCAAGCTTCCAGAGGACGAGATATGGAGCCTTTACTCCAAGGGGTGGAATGTTCGCCCGCTTGACGGGCTTAGGCATGGTCCGATCTTCCAGAATAGCCGTTGCGACTGCGACAGGTCTCTTTACATCAGTAGTGACTGTTCTGGTATGGCTGGAAAGACATCGAGCAGTTTGGAATTATCTGATGCGAGAACAACCCAACCTTGAGCCAGCTAAACCAGATCAAGAATTATGAGCTTCGGGACTCTCGCAGACACACCACTGCTCAATTACTCGATCATAGTTTGGGTCTACTAAACAATCACTCCAGCCAGCTTGAGCGCATCTGAAATTGTGGAAGCGATGATATCGGATATCTGGTAGAGAGGCTGCGGCCGTAGGGCATGATACATGTGAGACTCCAGAGGTGTACGCTAAACGATTCGAGCGGTGCAGAGAAGTTCTGCGGAGCCTGATGCCCGTCGACGACTTTGGTCGAGAGACATGGTTTTCATGCGAACGAGAGGGCAAGGAGCATCTTGACAGGAGGGGAGAAGCTCTTGTAGAGAGTAATGATACACAACACTCTGTCGCTTTTGCCCAAATAGCAACGTAAATTTGCTTCAGATATCGTGGCTTCGCGCCATCGATAGTTTGGTAAAGCAGCGAAGCCCTGCCCAGGTAAAGCAGACTTTGCGAAGCTCGACGGGCCGTAGTGTAGACACGCTGGTTGGCTACACCGCACCAAAGTCCGCTGGCCAGGAAGTTTTCCAGGCGTCGAGGGGCAGATCTTGCTTCTCGGTACGTCGTCGTCAGACCATGAAATCCCTTCGTGATCGAGCTCGTGAAATACAAACAGACGACACCTCGTGGCTAGATTTGAAACAAGACCGGGAGAGAAAAGTCCGTGCGTGTTCTGCCGGAAGCATGTCTTGGCAGTCGTCTCGAAGCAGGATTCGGGTTCGCATGCGTCATACAGTGCACGGACAGAAGTTTCGCAAACCACTCAACGCGCTCCACGTCGTCAAATCTCACCCTTCTTTTCTGCATTAACATAACAACATGGCGCCAACCATTGAACGTTCGCAACCAAGCGGATCTCGCGCACGAGGCCCTAATCTTACCCCATACGAGCGTGGTCGGATTGTACAAGCGTACGAGGACGGCCGTACGCTTGAGTCGATCGCCGATCAGTTTCACCGCGCTCCGTCTACCATCTCTCGTACAGTCCGCGGCGCCTCAACCCACAACGAAGGCACTGAATTAC
>NW_024470180.1:0-1323 GCF_000721775.1 Aureobasidium melanogenum CBS 110374 | reverse complement strand
TTTAGTTAGTTTTAGGTTCTATAATAAGACCTACTCGTTCTCCTTAAAAGTAGGTCTAGCATGCTTCTTAAGTATTTAAGAGTTAATAAGCTTTATACGGATCGCTCGTTATAAGAGCTTCTCGTTTATAAGGTGCCTTATATGTTTTATAACTATAAGTCTCTTCTTGTAATCTATAATAGTAATATTAAGCGGTTAAGGCTAGTTTTCATCCTTAGGAATACGTAGATAACGGCCATATAGTAGATAATATAGGCTAAAACCTATGCTAGAATATATACGAGTTCTATAATAGAAGACTGCTTCTAGTAAGAAGTCTTCCTACATTATAACTTTATTTCTAACGCACATTCTAGTTAGAATAGACCTAAGGATACTATTAAGGTTCTTATTCTTGCTATTTATATATAGGTAATAAGGGGTAGATAATTAATGCCTTGTCTTAAGTTTGTTATAAAGATGTTATAATACTCTAGATACGAAATTAGCACCATTATCTAACAGAATTTCCCTTAGTAATCTATACGCATAATAGATTTCCTTATATACAAATTTAGTAGTAGTTTTATTATCTATAGATATAACTACTTTTATAATAGGCTAATTTATTACATAATCGATAGTAGTAAGCATATACTACTTTTCGCTAAGAGAAGGGGGCATAGGGCTAATAACGTCTAGTGCCTAGCGTTTAAATGGTTATAACTCTACGTTAATTTAATAGAAGCATATCTTATTCTCCTTGCTACTCTTTTTCTAAGTAATCTAATAAATAGGATAGTGCCTACTAAAGTACTAAATGTCCTTTTTAATAGAAGGCTACTATGCTCTAGACTCTATATGTCTAAGTAAGCTAGGGGAGCTAAAATAGCTATAGTTACAATATATATAATCTAAGAAATCTATATAGAATTCTAGTATAAGATACGGTGCAACTCCCTTATTATCTAGTAGAATATATTGTAACTCTAGTGTTCTATTATTGTTAATAGCTATGTAGTTAATTGCTTTTTCTTATACTAGCTTTTATAAGCGCTCTTCTTACGGAAGAGTACCTAATAGTTAAAAGGTAATTATTGCTTCTATAAAGTTAGTTTCTTTGTCTACTTAGAAACATATAGCATTAATACGTTCTATAACATTTATAGGAGTATTCTCTATAAAATTAAGGTGCCGTAATATAGCGTTAAGGACAATAGCTTTTAATCCTTTCCTATATTAAATCTTAATATTATACTTAGAAAACTCCTTAAACTACCTTATAACTCGCTTGCTTAGGGTTTTTATAGTTTGTAAGTACTTTAGACTTTTATAATTAGTTAG
>NW_024470179.1:0-1323 GCF_000721775.1 Aureobasidium melanogenum CBS 110374 | reverse complement strand
TTTAGTTAGTTTTAGGTTCTATAATAAGACCTACTCGTTCTCCTTAAAAGTAGGTCTAGCATGCTTCTTAAGTATTTAAGAGTTAATAAGCTTTACATAAATTGCTCGTTATAAGAGCTTCTCGTTTATAAGGTGCCTTATATGTTTTATAACTATAAGTCTCCTCTTATAATCTATAATAGCAATATTAAGTAGTTAAGGCTAGTTTTTATCTTTAGGAATACGTAGATAATAGCTATATAGTAGATAATATAGGCTAAAACCTATGCTAGAATGCATGCGAGTTCTATAATAGAAGACTACTTCTAGTAGGAAGTCTTCCTATATTATAACTTCGTTTCTAACGCACATTCTAGTTAGAATAGACCTAAGGATACTATTAAGGTTCTTATTCTTGCCATTTATATGTAGGTAATAAGGGGTAGATAATTAATGCCTTATCTTAAGTTTGTTATAGAGATGTTATAATACTCTAGACACAAAATTAGTACTATTATCTAATAGAATTTCCCTTAGTAATCTATATACGTAATAGATTTCCTTATATACAAATTTAGTAGTAGTTTTATTATCTATAGATGTAACTACTTTTATAATAGGCTAATTTATTACATAATCGATAGTAGTAAGCACATACTACTTTCTACTAAGAGAAGGGGGTATAGAGCTAATAACGTCTAGTGCCTAGCGTTCGAATAGTTATAACTCTACGTTAATTTAATAGAAGCGTGTCTTATTCTCCTTACTACTCTTTTTCTAAGTAATCTAATAAATAGGATAGTGCCTACTAAAGTACTAAATGTCCTTTTTAATAGAAGGCTACTATACTCTAGACTCTATATATCTAAGTAAGCTAGGGGAGCTAAAATGGCTATAGTTACGATGCATATAATCTAAGAAATCTACATAGAATTCTAGTATAAGATATAGTACAACTCCCTTATTATCTAGTAGAATATATTATAACTCTAGTGTTCTATTATTGTTAATAGCTACGTAGTTAATTGCTTTTTCTTATACTAGCTTTTATAAGCGCTCTTCTTATAGAAGAGTACCTAATAGTTAAAAGGTAATTATTACTTCTATAAAGTTAGTTTCTTTGTCTACTTAGAAACGCATAGCATTAATACGTTCTATAACATTTATAGGAGTATTCCCTATAAAATTAGGGCGCCGTAATATAGCGTTAGGGATAATAGCTTCTAATCCTTTTCTATATCGAATCTCGATATTATACTTAGAAAACTCCTTAAACTACCTTATAACTCGCTTGCTTAGGGTTTTTATAGTTTGTAAGTACTTTAGACTTTTATAATTAGTTAG
>NW_024470178.1:0-1338 GCF_000721775.1 Aureobasidium melanogenum CBS 110374 | reverse complement strand
TCTACCTGGGTTTTCTTGTTCATTCGGGCGTGGACTTGTCTTGGAACAAGGAAGGCCACAAAGTTTTCCCATGAGGATGTCTCTCCGAGCCACCGCAGCCAGCTCGAAGTGCATCAGAGAGTGCATCAAATTGCCGATATCGTTAACGATCGTGTGGACGACTGGGAAGCAAAATGTTTACAGCCTCTATCATCCTCATGTTTTATTCTCGTTGACTTTATCTGATATGATATTTCCAACCTACTCATGCCGCAAGAGGAATCAGCTGTCTATCAGATCCACAGGTCAACCAATTTTGATGGTCAATTCCAGTAAACGAGAGGGTAGTAGTCTGCTGTTCTCGGTATGGTCGGTGTTACACTATCTCTGTTACTCCATACTTGCATCCGTTCGTTTGCCATCGCTTGAACTTGTGTAGATGGATGTTCAGTCTATGTGTGTTAGCTCTAGATCTGGCTGAGATAACGGCATTTGTTCTGTTGAGAGCTTGGAACAGCTCCTTTGTGTGCGTTGGAGCAATGGTTGGTCACATAATCTTTTTTTGCAAGAACCTCTTGGTTTCGACACCGGAAGAGTACTTCTGCTCAAGTGTATACTTTGCCGCTTTCGCTCTCCTGATGCACCCTACGTCCTGTTCCAGATGCTGGTCAAGGCTCTTTCACGTTTTGCTCATGTCCCATGTTTCTTCTGTTCCTGAACTTCATCAGTCTTTGTCGCGCCAGGGTCTCCCCTGCGACCACGTCAGAATAAATGGCGACAAGATCTCGACACGCAACAGGTGGGTAGTCCTCGGGTGAAGGGAGGAAGCCTATTGATACTTACTGTTTGCTTGTGTTTGCGGCCTGACACATCTGCATAGGGGTGCTGTAACATAGATAGCTCAATCTTGTACGCCAATCCAGCACGTGAGAACCTACGATCATACGCTGTGTCGTTTGAGAGCATGATTTTTCCACGATCGCAAGAGTGAAAAGTCTCAAGCTCCAGAGGTGCATTCGATTCTAGTCACCGTAAGGGCTGACCACGCTCTCGTGGTGAACCTTTCGTGAAACGTTGAGCGAGCATAGAGACTGTGCAAGGATTTCGCATAAATTACGTCGAGAACATAACACATAACAGACAAGGGTTCTTGACTTCTGCTCAGTCTCGGAAAGATATCGATCAATACACAAATCTCGTCGCTGCAAAGCCGTCTGATTCTCGACAAGTCCAATTCTACAAAACTAGCAGACAGCTCACTAACGCGTGTATGCATCGGACATGTCAAGATTGTCGGGAAAAGCGGAGCAACGGAACTGAGAGGCTCGACTATATGGTCTGCAGCGTTGTTCATCCAGA
>NW_024470177.1:0-1389 GCF_000721775.1 Aureobasidium melanogenum CBS 110374 | reverse complement strand
CATCTAGTGTTTACATATTAGCTTTAAAGGCTAGAACCTTTTAGAAGAGTTCTATTATTCCTATTATAACAAAGTCGATAGTCCTACTAAATAGGTAAACTATTGTAATAAAGAAAGGACTTAAGTTACCTTATACCTTAGAAGACTAGTTAAGAACTCTTAAAGCGCGACTTATAGACTTTAAAGGATACGACGTTATCCTAGGACTTTCCTAGTTTATAAGACATAACCCTATAATTAATTAGTAGGTTAGCATAATACAACTATTACATAAAGATACTCTTATAACTTATGTTCTTAAATCCTACTCTAGGATCTTTACATTATAAGATGCAAAAGTTAAGGATAAACAAGAATTGCTATATGTACTTACTAACCCTATAACAAATAGATAACTTAGTATAAAAAGAGCTCTCTTACTACTTATAGCATTACGTACTTTTTCTAGTCTAGAGCTAGATAGCAAACCTACTATTATAACGCTCTCTATCTTCGTTATAGTCCTATAACAATATCTATCTATATTTAGAGAAGAATTACTAACTAGACTACTAAAGAAAAGAGATATTGTCTATTTAATTAACACTAGAGACGTAAAGCTAACGAACATATAAGCCTATTTATTAAATCCGATGTAGTTATAAGAACAGCAAAAGTAAATAGATATGCTATTATAACGAGGTCTTATCTAGGAATCCTTTTTACTATAAGGAAGTCCTATTCTCTTTGTACTAAAACCTAGTAATAAGTAGAGAATGTATGTCGATTTCCGTGCTCTAAATAAGCTTACGAAAAAGAACGGATACCTCTTACCTCTTATGTAAGATTACTTAGATACACTTACTAAAGTAGCTTAGTTTATAAAGCTTAATCTTATTTCTAGCTTTTAGCAACTATTAATAGATCTAGATTCCGTTATAAAGACTATGTTTAATACTTAATAGGGAAAGTATAAGTTTCTTATTATACCTTTTAGCCTCTATAACGCTCCTATAACTTTCTAGACATTAATAAATAAAGTCCTACGTCCCTTCTTAAAAAAATTAGTTATTATATATCTTAATAACATACTAATTTACTCTAAAACTGAGAAGGATTATATAAAGCACTTACATAACGTTTTTTAAGTATTATAATAAGAGTAACTATTCGCCTCTACTAAGAAGTGTATAGTAGGAGTGTAAGAAGTTAAATTCTATAGTTACCTTGTTACGCTAAACTATACATAACCTATATAAGATAAGGTTAAAGTTATCTAAGACTAGCCTACGCCTTAAACTACGTAATAAGTCTATTAGTTTTTAGGACTTATAAGCTATTATCGCCGCTACATTCGTAGCTTTATAAAGCTTATAGCTCCTCTATTAGATTTATTAAAGGAAGAAGATG
>NW_024470176.1:0-1421 GCF_000721775.1 Aureobasidium melanogenum CBS 110374 | reverse complement strand
ACTGGAAGATGAAACGAATGCCTCTTGGTTTGAATCTGCAATGATGGTGGCACTCGACATGTCCGACCTTCCAGATCACATGCATGAGGGTCGTCTCCTGTCTCGTGCTTTTGCTTGCCAGAATCAGCTTATGGAGGACAGTCTTGGACAGACGGTAACATGCTCTACCAGAAAATAGAATGAACCTACTCTCGTCACCTGTGACATATCAAACGCATAGACTCCCTGGGTTGTGGAATTGGCACCAGACAAGAGAATTTTATCGGTGTCAGAAAGTGACGATGATCTGGTCTTTGCTATTTCAGATGCCTTGCCATCAGAAAAACTCCGACTTTTCGACTGAGAAGACGACTGCATTCGAACAGAACCTGGAGCGGGTTCGACTGAGTGGAGACCGTCATATTACCTACATTTCCAGCACGAGGTCACTCAGCTGGAAGGTCATTACGCCTGGCATGTACACACATACAACAACAAGCACATAGCAGTCATTCACATGAAGATACAGAAAGCTATGAGATCGACAACGGTAATCTTGGAGCACCTGCCGGCAAGATTACCTCTAGTTGTACCATTCGCATGACGGGAGGCGAACGGCCGAAACAAGGTGGGAACGGTTGTTGGCAGACTGATTGTGAATGACCCACCAGCTTGCCCATCAAGCGACCTTCCGTCCAGCCGGGAGCTGTCATCGACAGAGCGAGTGACAGAGTGATTGTGGTGATACCCACCAGACGATTCCTTGCAAAACATTCTTGGATTGATAGTTCACGTGCGTCCTCCGTTTCGAAGCAGACAACCAAGAATAGCGAAGAATACCCGCACTTTCTTCTTGATCGTCTCAAAACGACCCCGTAATTTATCGAACTTACAATCAGCCACATATCCGACGGCAATCCCTGTCGGGTCGATACTGATGAAAACTCTGGGCAATATTCTCAGACAAAACAGATGTACAGCTGAGAGATTCTCAAGCGACAGATGGCTGGCGTTTCAGTATCAGTTTTACTGTCATCCAGAGCGCCTCACAAGCTGGTTTGATTACGAGGTGTTCTCAGACGACGTGTCATTCTCATTTCTTCGGGACAGTGGGCATATGGCGAGAGAGGATTCCTGCGACAGACGTGCATTTGTGAGTAGCCACCAATGCCATGCCAGCGTAGTCAGAGGGATGTGCGCTGACTTCAAGCTGTACATAGGACTTCTAGTTGTCCTACATCTCCTCGCATCTTCCTTCTTGTCAAGCAATCAGAATCTGAGACAACTCGTACAACATGTTGCTAACTATGGTGGCTTCATTATCCTGTCTGGCCTTGATCTACGCAGAGGCAAATCGTAAGTGCACGTTCGATCCTCCAGCTTGAGTCCATAGTGACTGATTGTCCCCTAAGGTTGGTCTCCTGTGCCGGTTCTTTTAGCTT
>NW_024470175.1:0-1407 GCF_000721775.1 Aureobasidium melanogenum CBS 110374 | reverse complement strand
GGACGGGAAATCCGGCCGACTACCTGCAACAGGCTCCTATCACCCTAAACACCCAGAAAACCAAGTGGTACCCGCTCGCAGAGCTACGACGGACAGGACTTAAGGCCCTAGGCTCATTCGTTGGCCCCCTAGACGGAAGGAAAGAATTCCTCCAAGGCAAGATAGAAGAGTTGCAACAGGTACTCGAACGGCTGCAAGACCTCCCAAAACAGCACGCCCTACTGTTGCTTAGGGCAAGCACTTCCTCACTACTCCGACACCTTCCCCGGACGATAGAGCCGGAAGGCCTACAGGACGAACTCCGGGAGATCGACCGGAGACTGCTCCAGACAGTCAAGTACCTCCAAGGGTCCTACGATGACAAACCACTCGACCAGGACCTTGTTGCGCTACCAGTCCGGCTAGGGGGACTAGGTATTACCCTATTCGCAGAGACGGCCCATCTGGCCTTCCAGAACTCAAAGGCAATAGCGGATCTCGCCCTACAGAAGATCCTAACTCCAAAACTATTCTGGAGGCTTCCACGCGAGTTTTCCCCATCACCTACCCGGTCTGTATCTAGGGACAGCCTGCAACAGGACCAGGACGACCTACAACAGGACCAGGACGACCTACAACAGGACCAGGACGACCTGCAACAGGACAGCGACGACCCGCGGCAAGACAGCGATGGCCTGCAACGAGATAGCGACGACCTGCAACAAGACTCCGATAGGATGCAACAAGACCGGGACAACCTGCAACAGCCCCGGGGAAGGAGCAAGACTAGAGCAACCGAAACCCAACAACAAAGCCTAGCCTACTTCCTTACCCAGAACATGCAGGAAGAGCCCGAACCTTTACCAAGACACCAAAACACAAATATCCTAGGGTCGGGACTTGCAAGGACGATCTATCGAACCGCAATGGATAAACTCCATAAGGCCCGCCTTGCTAGGGTCCAACAAAAGCTGTCACAAGGGCAAGAGGCAGTCCGTATGGAAAACAGTTCTTATCTTGGAAGAAGATGGCTTTCTGCCCTACCGACATCACAACCCCTACTCCTGTCAGATATGGATGTAGCTGCAGCCCTATCGATCCGCTTACTTACTACTCCGGAAGATGAACAGGACATCTGCAGACACTGCAACAGGGCCTATACCTTCGGCCACGAGGATGCCTGCCGCGTAAGGACACGCCAGACAATAGTAAAGCATAACAAGATCTGCCAGGCCCTTGTAACAGCCCTCCAGACATGCCCCGACAACAAGGTCTTTCTAGAACCGCAAGGCGACTATAGGGGAACCAGAACTGACATCCGGATTGACAATCCAAGAGGCTCGGTCTTTCTAGACATCTCGGTCATCTCCCTCACTAAGGAGTCGGCAAAGAAGGACCCATACGACACCCTAGCAGCAGCCGAACAGG
>NW_024470174.1:0-1497 GCF_000721775.1 Aureobasidium melanogenum CBS 110374 | reverse complement strand
GTTTAAGTAAATATAGACTTACTTAATTAAGGGTAGTATTATTACCTTCGTATAGCTTAGTTACCTCTTATAGTAGTTCTATAAAGTCGATAAGCGCTTTAAGAAACTACTAATAACGTCGCTAAAGAATAGTATTCTCTATATGCTTATAAGTATACTAGATCGTATATATAGTTACTTTGCATTTAAGTCCTTACTTAATTATAGATAACTAGCTATTCTATCTTATAGTATTATTAAGTATAGTAGACATACTAGTAGCTACCTTAAACTCGCGCCGATAGTAAGCTAACTTTATAATCTATACGAAGAATTAGTAGAGATAGTTAATAGCTTTATAATTAGCTAGGCCATTGCCTTAACTTAAAGTTAAGATAGCTTCTAATAGGTCTTAACTTTAAGCAATTATAGTGTTAATAGCACTTTTTAAGCTTACTAACATAAGTGCTTAGCTAGTAAGGTTAATCTAGTGTCTAAAGTAGCAAGTTCGGTATTATATAGGGTCCTAATTAATAGAAAGACGCTTACTAAATAAAGTAGTAAGGTAGCTTATTATAGTATCGTTATAAGTAGTATTATTAGAAGTAATATACCTAATCTTCTACTTAATGCTATATTTTATAATAGTATTAAAGAAGAGAGAAGTATATTAAGTACTAGTATAGCTAGCTAATAGGTTATAAAGAGTAAGAAGTACCTTACTTAACTTACTATCTAAGGCGATAAATCGAGCTATAATACTTAGTAGCTTATAGCTACTATAATTAGCTATCTAAGCATTATAAGTAAAGTAGATTAATAATTAAGATATTATAAGTAGTGCCTTAAGCTACTCTTTATAGAAGTTATATTCCTTCTTAATATGCTAAGTAACTATAGAATAAGATTTAACTAAGAGATTTAAAGTACTAGAAAGTACCTTATTAATTAGCGTATAGAGTAAAGGATTACTAGTAGTATAAAAGAAGATGTTACTTAAGGTAATAAAATTAATAAGACGTCTATTTAAGCGAGTTTTGTCGATATTAGCAATATTATAAGATATCTAAGAGGGTATTACTACTATAAGTATCCTTAAAAGTATACTAGTTGCCTATCTCTAGCTATGTCTATTCTAAAGGTATAATCTAATATTTTCGTAGTTAGTAGTATAGTAGTTACAAGGATAGTCTTTATTACTATAGAAGTAGTACTAGATCTTCTTCTTATTCTTACGCTTACGCTCTCTAGGACGACGAGCTTTTATATAAGACTAGAGTTCTTTAGAGTCGCTACGAGTAGAAGTAGGCTTTTAAAAGTACTATATTAACGTAGATTTAGAGTTATCGATATAATTACTTAGGGTTATTAGCGTTAGTCGCTACTACTTTAAAGGAAGGAGTAATAGCTAGTTAACGTTAGAGGCACTATTGTTAGTCTTAAAGATATTATCTTTAATAAGGATACTATTAGTCTAACTCTAAGGAGTAAAGAGTCTAGGCTTTAGAGTATTAGAGG
>NW_024470173.1:0-1507 GCF_000721775.1 Aureobasidium melanogenum CBS 110374 | reverse complement strand
GGGGAGAACAAACGAGCATCTGCTCCGCGAAGCATCCCACAGAAAAGACTATATACCGACATCATATCTGGTCTCATGGACGCAGGTCTCAGCGTTGAGGAAGCGGCTAACAACCTCAATGTCCAGATGTAAGCCCTCCATACATCATTGCGCGTCACTACGACGGTCCAGCTAACATCTTGATTAGAATAGCTAGTGCTGCAGTGACAGCTCCAGCTATTGCTCATATGTGTGCGAAATACATGGAACAGTCGTCGGATGAACAGAATGCTGTCAGATCCGAGCTTAAAAGTTACTTCGACAAATGGACGAGGGGTATAGCCCCAACCTTGAATCGGAATGAACAACCATGTTCGTCAGCGCTCATCAATGAGTGTTTACGTGTCTGTCCTCCCGCAACCTTCTTCAGGGAAAAGCGCGTGCGTCCCTCTGGCTATCCACAATACAGAATTCCAGGTGGCACTTTGATTGGGTAAATGTCTTGTTCTCCTGTTATACGGGGAACCACTAATTTGTGACCCAGAGTGTGTCTAGGTGCGGCTATGAGGGATCCAGAGACATTTGGCGACCAAGCAGATAAGTTTGACCCATCTCGATGGTTAAAATCCGACATGAAAGATCTCCAACGCATGGACGACTGTCTTAGGCTTGCTTTTGGCTCTGGCATGTCTGAATGTCTAGGGAGAAGGACCGCGTTCCTGGAAATGTTGCGCTTCCTGCAAACGGTAAGTCAAAGGAAACCTGGCCGAAAACCTGAGTAGTTTGCTTTGCAACTTCGTTTATGGTCCACTAACACCCTTTGCAGACGGCCCATTACAATTACGAGATAGTGAATCGGGCAGAATTCGCTCGCTTTTCGAATAAGGGCGTCCAAAGAGTCAGAGATATGCTTGTGTATGTCCGGAGACTTGGAGAGAGCATAGCCCCAGGTTTTCTGGCAAAGAATTTCATCGGTCCTGTCCATTGAATATACAGGTTGTTACGAAGATAATCGAGTTGGAGTGCTAGAACTGATGACTGAGACAACGAAATGATACGAGAAACTGTCTCTGAGCTTATCGATAATATCCACTTGTGCCAGTTCTCTAGTCCATCTGCAATGGTGTCTGTATTGTTTTTTTTCGCGGTCGTCCGTGCTAAAGATCCTTAGCCATCGACCGGAAGCAAAAACCAATCCCGATCGGCGAATTGTGCGCTACTTACTTAGTCCCGTGCTATCCAAGACACATTAGCTGAGGTGATGACCCCACTGTGTTCTTGCTGCATAATGAGGGTGTTGAGTAGATGACAGTACATAGAGAGTCGTGAGTCTCTGGTTGCAGGTATGGTCAGGCCCCTTGTACTCCAGGAAGCTTGAGAGGATCATGATAGAAGCATCGCAACTACGGTGGCTCGGCCTCACGTGCATCTTGCTCTGCCGTGCTACTTTGCTTGTAGCTGAGCAATTCTGTACAGAAGGTGCCTGCCAAGCGGCAAAAGATGACAACACTTATCAGATCTGCGCCTC
>NW_024470172.1:0-1563 GCF_000721775.1 Aureobasidium melanogenum CBS 110374 | reverse complement strand
CTGAGGCGTCGTCGTCATTGCAGTCCAACGTGCCAGCTGAGTCCACCGGGTCAGCACTCGCTCCCAGCCTCATATCGACACACACGAAGGAGTCCTCCACATCTAAGAAGGCGTTGCCCCCTGCCGCTATAGCTGGAGTAGTTCTTGGAGTTGTTGTGGTATGCTGTGTCATCCTGGCAGTGATCCTTCTCTTTGTCCGTCCAAGGTACTGGAATCGAAGCTGTGATAAGACAGCCGAAGCACCCGCACTGTCGTCATCGTCATGCAGGACTTCAAGCACGACTCCAGATACGGTTTGGCAACGATCTTCGGGGTCTAACACAGGTCAAGCTCTAGGTCAGAATGTACATCAAGCTTCGGGTCAAGCTCCGGGTCGAGCACTGGATCAAGCATCAATGCAGAGTCCATGCATATCACCATGTTCCCCTGGAAGTCTGCAAATGATTGGCCCTCCGCCCCCGCCTCTAGACAAACCAGACACACCAGTGTTTGAAAAATGCTCAAATTCTGTGTATGAGCTTCAAGGGCCCTAGTAGGTCGTGACCCTGTACACTCTACTACTTGAGCCGGAGGGCAAGCTGAAGAAAACTCAACCATGTAGAGTCGATTCATGGCTTTGTCCGCATGAACGTCATCTACAACCCCATTGAAGTGGCTTGCCAGGACGATTTCTCAATCTTAGGAGTTCGTCTGTGTTGGATACATAGCTGGAAAGAGTGGTCTAACGTCATGTGCGTCATATGTCGAGGCCATGCATAGTACAATTTCATACAAAGAATCATCGTCACTGTGGCAGCTCCACAGATATGGAAGATTTTTGAATACCATCTCCAGAACGATGACTTCGTAGATCCCTGTCACGTACGCCTTCTACAGCATATATCTAAGTTTCGTGGCAATGATACTGCTAGAAAATTGCTTTACCTCCCTTCAAAGTATGATAAGTTCGCTTCCAGATCTGCTTTCACACTGTTGTTATCAGCAGAGTGCAACTCTAGAAGGGGCTTGTACAGAGCATGTCTACACCTGAGAGATTGACAAACGCTGATGGGTGGAGGTCACATGGCGATGCTATCCGTTGATGAAGCTGGCAGATGCTAGCTGTAGCGTTGCGCAGTGGCTTTGGGTCGTGGTACCTGCCGACTCTTTCACCAGGAGGCTCTCTTCGAAGCTAGTCTGTTACGTAGTAAATCCTCCTGGAAGTGTCGTGCTTATAACATCTCGAGACTAAGGGAGTGAACATGCTCGACTGTCACTCGAAAATTTCCTTCCGATGGCGCTCTTACTAGATTGTGTCAAGACCAAACTTCTTGATAGGTCACCTTTGATGGATGACGGCAGACAAACTGCATTCTTGATTCGTGGACCCGGGAGGAAGGAACAAAGAAGGCCTTTGACGTGTACTACGGGATGATGTTCTCGGCCTGAACAAAAGCGGAAACGAGGTGCTCGTTGCGTGACTAGTATCCAGCATAAGCACTGCTGCCAACAACCACTGTCTGACAAGGACTGGATCACAATGAAATCTACGTTGTGTTTTCTCACCTACCTTGTGTACTTCAT
>NW_024470171.1:0-1733 GCF_000721775.1 Aureobasidium melanogenum CBS 110374 | reverse complement strand
TGGAAACTTGAGTCCCAAGATGTCAGAGTATTCGGGTCAATGTGTAGATTGTACCGCGGTGGAAACACATATCTTTGCAAACGAGAAGTGATGTAAGGAACATCGTACTATCAATGAATTGGCACCCGCTGACACAGACCCTTCTTATGGGTGTTTAGGGTATCAAGCGATCTGTATAACATTGATGCGAAGATTCCATCCCTCTGCTGCTCTTCCTCGTTGACTTTGGACCATCTGATGTGATCTTGAACGGCAGGTATCTGGAGAAACGTATGGACATATACATCACCTGGTCTATACAACATCTATGACTTCCATCATCAAGTATGCATGCATCATCCAGTACTGTAACTCTAGACGCGACACGATATGGCCTGTAAGCCGAACAAGGCAAAGCAAAGATGTTTCTGAAAGACATCACTTTGCCTCGCTTCCATGTTGCGCATACAGCCAGATTATCTTGGTCAAATTTCACATCCTGGAACTTCACTACTATACTGCCAAGGTGTTGGTTCAAGATCAGGATCAGAAGCTTCATGGATTTAGGACCTGTTCCCGACCCATCCTATCTGGACTCTTTCCATAAACCAGATTCTCCACTTTGACGGTATGTTTTCGTCTGTATCGCAAAGTATCTGTGGGTCTCCCATGTCTACGACCATCATATAACCTGGAAACAGTGAATGCAGGACAGCTCCGTCTCATCAGAACAACTCGCCGCCTACGCCTACGCCGGAGTGATCTATACCGCCTGGGCGCTCTGTTTCTTCTTGACGGCAATCGCATCGCGCCCTCCGGCAGATTGAGCTCCGAGTCTTGTTTCACCCTCAGCCCCATTTGGACAATCAAATAGCGAAGTAGGTGCTTGCCCGGTCCACTACAAAACTTTCGAAGTTTTTTTAGGGTTTGTGAGCCACTACCGGAGTGGCTCCTCTGGATCGTAGAGGATTCTCCCAGGATTCTGGGCGGTTTCGAGAGCTCGCAAGGAAGTAGAACCGCTAGATGTTCAGATTGAAGTCACTAACACCGTGCTATATCGAGACTGACAAGATTTTAGGCTCGACTACTCACAAACTAGTTTGAAGAGAGTCGTTTGGGCGTTCATCCAGACTGTTCGCAGCTGTGGTCATCTCAGCTTGCAACGCATACTTATACTTCCCAGTATTATGAGATTACATGAGATGTACATGTTGTTGGTCTCGTCGGGATATAAGTGATACACGTAGCGAAATCATTGTCAGGTTATATCTGGTCTAGTTGAAAAGGTTCTGGGTATTCTTCACAGAGCCTTGTCGCTGCATCAGACTCATGTGCTGATGTTCTGACGATCTACATCACAAGATGACGGGGTTGAATTTGCCAACGACATCAGCCCTTCTCTCGTGACGATCTCCATCATCATCGTCATGGTCATCATCGTCATCATCGTCTCCACCATCATTATCGTCATGATGGTGTCATTGATCATGATGAGCATCATCATCGTCACCAGCAACAACAACAACAACAACATCATCATCATCATCATCATCACGATCAGGAATACCTGATGTCAGATGTCCTATAGCTCTCTGCTGCCCAGACCAGCGTATCTTTGAGCACTCTTCACAGCTTCTCAAAGAAGACTTCGACATAGGTATGTAATGACCATTTGCGGGTGTTCCAGTAAGTATGCCCCAAGCTTCTACGACGTCGGTAATTCTCGCTTCTTAGTTCTAGATCTACCACAGCAT
>NW_024470170.1:0-1797 GCF_000721775.1 Aureobasidium melanogenum CBS 110374 | reverse complement strand
GTTATGTCCCCCAAAACCGCCTGCGCGCAGGCCGCACAACTTCGAACACGGTATATTGGGTGCTTCTTCTTGCACTCACCGGATCTTTCGGATATCATTTTGAGATAGGTTTGTGACTCTTTGAAACAAAGAGAGAAACAGGAGAACTTCTATAGGAACGAAAATACCAAAACGCTATTTATCACAAATTCGCTGCCTTTGGTAATGGTTGACGTTGGTAAACTGAATTTTGGATCTTCGTTGTGTGTCTCAGCAGAACAAAGTGTAAGCGTTATTATGTGTAATGACATGTGGATATGCGTAGCATGATGGCAACCCGATGCCAACAAGTGTAGGCTTCTGTCGTTGCAAAGCCATCGCGTTCCTGTTGCTAATCTCGCAACGACACGAGGTCACCAAACACAAGTCCTGGAACCAACAGTTTTTCTGACAGAATTTACGATAATCTCGGAAAGGTCTTTCGAGAAATTGAGGGCTGGTGGAGTCAATAGTGGCTCAGCGCCTGGACAAGGTAGGGGCGGCCAACGAGCAGGCTGTGTTTTTCCAAGTCACCTACCCTAGAAACCCACGAAATGAGACTACATTCACATCACCGATATCGTCCGCAGCTCTGAAGTGAATGTCTCGTCAGTCATGACAACACATGCTATCCAGACTCATGCCTGACGAGATATATCCCGGCACCAACTCCTCGAGCGTATAGCACAGGCACACCGCAAATCAACAATCGACAACGCAGAGCATCAGTTGCGGGCCTCAAAGCCTCCGCCAGTTTATTACCACCCCACCGCTAGTTCCGTCGTCAAACTACGTACTTTGAGCTCTTGAACAGCTCCAAGCTACGTAAGAAGGACAAATACACCGCTCGTTCCTTCATCGTCATTTTACGTAGTTTGAGGTCGCTGGACGACCCGAAACTACGTAAGAGGTACCAATTCATGCCTGTTACTGTTCACCGATTCGAGAATCATACATCCACCTAGAAGCATATGTTCGACTCATTTCCTGGTAACGATTTGTCGACCCAAAGCTCGGTTCCTAGCCTGGACTTTGCAGGCAGGAAGTAAACACAGTGTGTTATCGATCTTTTGACTACATCGTCACCCTCCCTCGACAAAGCTCGACGCAGAGTGTGATGGCATGATGGACTGGAGGGAAATGATGGAGGACTCGAAATTTACCACGATCCCCTACGGTACAAGGATGAAACTGTATTACCGTGTTACTGATTATCCGAGATGTCGATTTCTCAAGCGCCCGAAACACCTACCAGCTATACGAACAAGACCGAGAACAGCACACTCGAAACCACGTAGAGTGCACGACTCCAAAGCTGATTCTATCTCTGCTTAGGTAGTTTCAGTTCGTTCCTCGAGCTCAAATCACATAAGAAGGACCGCTCGATTGCTCGCTCCATCACTGGTTCCTGTAGTTGGTTGAGACTACGTGACGGGCACGTGCTCATCACTCGTTCCTTCGCTAGCTTACGTAGTTTCAAGTAGTTCTGCAAACTGAAACTACGTAAGTAACAGGACTTGAACGCAAACTTCATGTTTGGCGTATGTCATTCCCATTTGGAGCACAACTCGGGATTACGTGAGACGGATGAATTCTCGCTGGCAGCGGCCTACAGACTTGAGCACTATACATGCCCTACTCCGTGCATGAAGTCAATCATGATAGACCAAGCTTACACTTGGTAATACAGTGGGTGAACAAAAGTTTCGCAAAGCCAGCTCCTTGGCAGCTTTCCGCGCGCCCACCCCCTTCGTTTCGATTGAGCGCGCTGGGTACAAC
>NW_024470169.1:0-1808 GCF_000721775.1 Aureobasidium melanogenum CBS 110374 | reverse complement strand
TTGGTGGCATTGTGTCCATTGTTCCCAGTCATCGATGTCATGAGTGCCTCCGACTTCGATTATCTTTATACCAGGTAATTTGATGGTTGCCAGTAAATGAAATACTGCTGTCAGCCCTAACCCGCTGTCGGATTTGATCTCGTCTAAGACCCGCCTTTTAAGGTCATTGCCCGGAGACCACGAAGATCGCTCGCAGTGGTGCACGACCTCAGAGGATATCGAACCAGGCCCGTCAGAAGGTGTCTGTTCATCCCACAATTCTTCAAAGGTTAACTAACCAGCTTTATGAGTGACAACATCTTGCTTCTCCTCGGCTCTTCTCGACTTACGTGATCGTGAGTTTAGAAATTGGTTCATGAACGCCACTAAACTATGTTAGAAAATGCATTGAAGCGAACATCGAACATCGCACCTCAGGCTTTGCATGTCTTGCAACAGGTCTGTGTTGCTCCAAGGCTCCGGATGCAGCGTTGGTCTTTCTATCATCGTTGAATTCATGGTTGGTTCAAGGTTCAAACCATTATGCCTGCCGGCACTTAGATCGGGCGAAGCATGGGTGCTCGCAAAAGGAATAACACTCTCGTTGCTTAGTTGTGGGTGTGGGAAAAGCCGAACTGGTGTAGCTAAAGTTGTTGGTGTGATTTGCGACGATACAAGGAATTCGTTCCGCAATGTCAAAGTACATTGACTTTGAACGGGTTCCAGAACATCCCTAGGAACCTCGTCCAGGTCCGTCGTGCTTCCTTGCTGCAGAAAAGTTTGGACAAGATCCCTGAATCCGTCACAAGTCTTCAGGTGCGTTGTCTTGCGTACGCGATTTGCCTCAGGCAACGCATCATTGCAATGATAACAACTTTGCGAAGGAAACTGACGATTGATCCATGCGGTACCATCTGCAGACGACAAGAGCGAATCGAATATCTGTTTTAATTCCTCTTCTGGATCATCTTTCCTAAGCTTCTGAACGTGTTCTGCAAAATTGGAACACTGTCTTAAATGAGATTCCTTGCGAGACAAGTTTGATCCTTTGTTTAATTTGTCGCAGTATCGACAACAATGATTGGAGAATTGGCGACCAGTCCAAGACTTCGCTGGGGGCATCATGGGAAGAATGGTGAATGTGATCAATCAGGAGGTTTTCTTCGTTCATGAACGCGAGAGTGCGCCAAGCTGGTGGCGCCACATAGTCTTGCATTTTTTAGACTTCGTGCTAGTTTTCCCCTTTTCTGCAAACGGCGAAGTTCATTTCGAACTAAAATTGTTCAAATCACAGCCATGCTGTTTCAATCCTTTGAATCGTGCTTGTTTGAATGTTCAAATCACATTGCATAATATTCTTTTAACAATGAATCGAAAGTTCAAGCGATACTGATTTCATCGTTTCATATAGACGTGTGTCGAACGTAGGGAAGAAACGGAGTGACTTCCTATGCTAGGTCATATGTCCTCCTCTAGCATCTGTAAGATATTATGCTATGCCATCTTGAGATAGAGAGGAACTTGATCCGCGATATCAGCGGACTGCGGATATCTAAGCAGGTCTAGCTACGCAATTAGTTGTTCGAAACAATCTCGCTTGTTGTAAACACAATCAAGTTCGGCATGATCCATTTTGGAAGAGGACTGGTGATAAGTTTTTGAGGGGTCGGTCAATCACGTGCTGTATAAGAGCGCATGGAAAAGTCATCAGATCGGCGACCTCACCATCATGGAACCGTGCAGCCTAGCCCCCCTCTGTAAGCAATATGATTGGTTATCACAGCCTTCCGGATCGATGAAACACGCCTTAAAGTGCTACAGGCTCAACT
>NW_024470168.1:0-1825 GCF_000721775.1 Aureobasidium melanogenum CBS 110374 | reverse complement strand
AAACTCACTTTTCGAGAGAGACATTCTGATCGAGTACTCGGCTGTGAATTTTGAATCTTGAGTGCCTTACATAGATCTGATGCCGAGGCACGAGACCTTATGTGATGGCAACCGTTGGCCTGTTTTTGCCTTGTGGCACCATGATTACATCTAATGCCGGTGCTGGATTGAATTCTTGACCCAGTAGTGATCTCGAGCAAAAGCCCATCCTTGAGCTTGAAGGACTCTTGTAAACTAAATCAGTGGATGGCGTTACCGAAACAACGTAGCGGGTGAGGCGTTACAAAACAGAGAGCCACTACGATCAGACAGCGTAAACCTCCACTGACTCACTCTAACTTGGATGCTTCCGGTATCGATGAAATACGCAGGGCAGGCGAGAGATCGCAACGTAGATTCCATTGTGATCCAGTCCTTGTCAGACAGTGGTTATTGGCAGCAGTGCTCATGCTGGATACTAGCCACGCAACGAGCACCTCGTTTCCGCCTTTGTTCAGGCCGAGAACACCATCCCGTAGTACACGTCAAAGGCCTTATTTGTTCCTTCCTCCCGGGTTGTCGAAGCAAGGATGCAGTTTGTCTGCCGTCACTCATCAAAGGTGACCTATCAAGAAGTTTGATCTTGATACAATCTAGCAAGAGCACCATCGGGAAGGGTATTTTCGAGTGACAGTCGAGCATGTTCATTTTCTCAGTCTCGAGATGTTATCAGCACGACACTTCCAGGAGCATTTATTACGTAACAAGCTAGCTTCAAAGAGAGCCTCCTGGTGAAAGAATCGACGGGTACCATAATCTCAAGCCACTGCGCAATGCTACGGCTAGCATCTGCCAGCTCCGTCAACGGATATCATCGCCATGTGACCTCCATCCACTATCGCTTGTCAATTTCCCGGATGTAGACATATTCTGTACAAGCCCCTTCTAGAGTTGCACTCTGCTGATTGCAATAGTGTGAAAGCAGATCTGGCAGCGGATTCATCATACTTTGCAAGGAGATGAAGCAATTTTCTAGCAGTATCGTTGCCGCGAACCTGAGATATATGCTTTAGAAGGCGTACATGGCAGGGATCCACGAAGTCATCGTCCTGGAAACGGTCTTCGAAATTCTTCCATATCTGTTCAGCTGCCACAGTGACGATGATTCTTTGTATGGAATTGTACTATGCATGGCCTCGACCTATGACGCACATGACGTTCGACCACTCTTTCCAGCTATGTATCCAACACAGACGAACTCCTAAGATTGGGAATCGTCCTGGCGGGCCTCTTCAATAGGGTTGTAGATAATGTTCATGCCGACAAAGACATGAATCGACTCTACATGATTGAGTTTTCTTCCAGCTTGCCCTCCGGCTCAAGTAGTAGAGTGTACAGGGTCATGACCTACTCGTCTCCTGGAAGCTCATGCACAGAATTTGAGCATTTTTCAAACACTGGCGGTTCTAGAGGTGGGGCCGGCGGGCCAATCACTTGCAGAATCTCAGGGGAACATGGTGATATGCATGGACTCTGCATTGATGCTTGATCCAATGCTCGACCCGGAGCTTGACCCAAAGCTTGATGTGCATTCTGACCTGGAGCTTGACCCGTGTTAGACCCCGAAGATCGTGGCCAAACCGTATCTGGAGTCGTGCTTAAAGTCCTGCATGACGATGACGACAGTGCGGGTGCTTCGGCTGTCTTATCACAGCTTCGATTCCAGTACCTTGGACGGACAAAGAGAAGGGTCACTGCCAGGATGACACAGCATACCACAACAGCTCCAAGAACTACTCCAGCTATAGCGGCAGGGGGCAACGCCTTCTTAGATGTGGAGGACTCC
>NW_024470167.1:0-1889 GCF_000721775.1 Aureobasidium melanogenum CBS 110374 | reverse complement strand
GGATCCGAAGCCAAGGGTCGAGAGCCTCGCGCTTGCTTCTTCCGTGGGTCACTTTTGTCGGGTTCTTTCCCTTCGCTGGATTAGTATACGACGCCCTGAGGGTTCCGTCGGCGCAGGGTGAATGCGCACCTCTTTTGTGTCCGGATCGCGTTTGCGCGTCGCGACTTGACGACGCGTTATTATCGTCCCCACTCATTCTTGTCATCAACGAAGACGAGAAAAACGAGAATCAGATGGGTCTCAATGTTACGATCACGGCTCTGTAGGGTCGATTGTGTTCAAAGAAGGACAGCCGAAACCCCCTTGAAGATGCGTCGAGCGTCGCGAGACTGGGACGCAAAGGTGTCCCGTCGAATATGGGACTCCAGACCACGACCGCTAGCGCTGCAAAGCGCTGCAAAGAGAGAGTTTTAATCGGCAGAATTCGCCGACTGGCCCGATTCGGACATCGCGCTTGCTGTGGGGACGACCCTGCTTCCGATTTGAAATGTCGGCACGTGGTGATTCTAACTTTGAAGTGCTAATATCTAGAGTAGACGAATGTTAGTAAAGACGTCCTAGATGGGTCTGAGATTCTATTACGTAGTGTCCATAGATATTGTTGCCAGATTGACCATGAGATGTATGGAGCAGTCCTAAAGAAACGAAAATTGGGGAGGGATAGTGGGTGGCAAGCTTTGGATGTCGATCTTCCTACCGAATGTACCAGAATCGCACTGCTAGTGTACAAGATAACAACTGTACAAATTCCTATAGCTTGCTCAACCGTATGTGTCTATCACAGCAGGTTGCAACGTGATATGCTCTGATGATAAGGCTCATTTGCGACTTTGTCACTAGCCGATCGAATTGGCATGACGGCCGTAGATCACGTGACGATCGCTATAAGCTCCAATTACCTCGGTGTCCACTTCTTGGCACGTACCTAGCTCATAGCCGTCGGTTTGTATCAACTCATGATTTTATGTTTATTGCTTAACAGCAACGTACACTGTAGCGTATCTTGAAAAGTAAAAGATAAACTCCTTTTGTTTGATCCATCGATGAGTGTATCTTGATCTGTTCGTGCATCTATGTACGTGCATCTATGTACGTGCTATGGTTACGCTATCAATGGAGTGAAGCCACTATGTTGACCAAGCTATATTCAAGTGGAGAACATGGCTACTGCCGAAAATCGTCAGTTCATGCTTTCACTCGACTTGTTGTGTAAGCTCTGTTCTCCATCACTTTTTTTGGTCTAAGTGCAACGTCAACAAACAATAGCCAGGTTTTTGCTTCCGATTAGCATCAGGTTCTGACGCATCTTGAAATGTACTCTTGACGGATGGCTCTTGCCATGGCTTTGCTGGGACAGGATTGTACATTGTTCGGGCTTAAGCGCGAATTGTCGCGTTGCGATAGGTCACTGACTAGGAGGATTCTACAGCCACCATGCAATATTGCATGTATGCCGTTGAGCAATCTAAGTGCCGGCGCCTACGTGTCATGTCTATATTTGCGCCCTGCTTTGTCGGTTGGAAGTCTCCTGTGATCATTTCAAACTCACAAGCCTTTGGCCCAAAGGCAGATAACTCGATCATCGCCAGGGACTTTACTTCGCGGCTAGGCAATTGCTAATCACTATTATGAACACTACCACCGTGTCTCACGTCTTTTGAGCTGGTTCCAGCATTCCGCAAGAGATTGACCTCTGATGTCTAAATCTGTGGCTTTCCGATGGACCGAGTCTTCAAGATGGCTTTTACAACCTCGTACGTTGCCCATGGGCGATACCCTTGTCACTCTCTCCCGAGTTTGCAGACTGACACGCCTCAGATGATGTTCCGCTCACCATGATTTGGTGCACCGTCTTCGTCTTCACTCTAACACTACTCCTAAGAGTAGGT
>NW_024470166.1:0-1930 GCF_000721775.1 Aureobasidium melanogenum CBS 110374 | reverse complement strand
CAGTCTCAACCGAACTCAAGATTCACGAATCTAGACAAAGCGGGAACGAAACTCCCAGTCCACCTGATATTCAATCAAGGTCAAGAACAACCCGACAACGTCGACCCGCTTCGTCTGGATTGGAGTCCGGCAGTCTGGGATGCTAGTTCGTACGGACGTGGCAAGGAAACAACGAAGGGATATGGACTGCCTGTTGTTGAACTCTACGAAGAGCCCGAGAGTCCAGCAAAAGTGCGAGACAGAAGGGGCATCCGGGATGTTGGATTGATTTCAGTTGAACCATCTGAATTCATCATGTGCGAGAAGATGATACTGGATAGAACTTGGGATTCGAACAAACATTCTTAGATGTGTGGCGCGAGATTACATGGCTATGCGGAGCTCACCGGGAAAGTGCGAAAAGTTCACTAGACAATGTTCGTCAGAGTTTGATGCAGGATCCCGTACAATATGGTGATAGAATTAAGATGACTATTGAAATCAAGTCTCTAGCGCACCCGTCACTCAAGACTAGAGACGCAAGATAGTCGCCTCGAATCCAGGCCATCAAGAGAAGGACCGCATCAGATGGCAAGCGCTGCACAACCAATGAGATGATAGGCATTAAAAGGCTGTGGCCACTTTCCTTTGATCATGTGATTGTGTCTTAATCGTGGTTATAGCATTGCAGTCGACGCTACGTGTTATACCGGTTCCACCATGTGAAACTTCTTGTCGTCTTGTCATAGTGTCTGTGGTTGTTGGGTTCCAGACTGTTGTGTACAAACAAGTGAGGGAATCGCTCCTCGATGGAGACTGCAGGACGGCACCTGAGAAGAAGTAGATCAGCAAATCTAGCGGATGTCGTACAAAGAATGCTATCATGAGCTTAGAATACACATCGCACGATCTAGTGATAAAAGATACTACAGGTTCGAGTACATAAGACAGGTTTTCTTTGGTCTATTCCCGAACATCATGTACCCCTTAGCTTGTCACAATTTCATGTCGCGGCACAAGCTGTCAAGCGCTGACAAACGCACACGTCACGCGGATAGAAACAAACGTTTACCACCCTTACCTTCTGGATCTCGGTCACCACCTGAGACTTTGTTTGAGCCGTCATCCGAGCCCTTGACTGATCTTTTGACTAAGCCCTCGACTGAGTCCTTGTACGAGCCCTCAAAACCACCACCTCTAAGGCTGCATAAGAAAAGCAGTGTCTACGAAAAGCCTCGACAACCCTCGACATCAGAGAAAGGAGGTTTTGTGGGGATTTTGATCATGACACCCTCAACAAGGAATGGGAAGGTAGTCTTGTCTAGGCCACACTGCTTAGATATCCTTCCGTCAGAACTGACATCCGCTATCTACATCGATAGCAGTGATCAGATGACGGGGCAAACTGTTTTCATCTAAGGATTGTTGATGGTCATGTTATTCTGCTTCGTTGCAATCAAGACACATAGTCATTGTCATACTGTTTTAGTCTTTTAGTCTATACGCTCCACAAAAGCAGTATCTAGATACTCACCATTTGAGCCCTCTAATCAATGCAAAATTTGGCATTCTCAACAAGCCACAAGAGGAGAACAGTGATTTGTATGATTCTGTCCGCTGACGGAACTAATGTATACACGTCCCGGACTATGATCCTCAAACTGAGTAGGGTAAAGTAGACTGTGCCTCCAACACGGAGCAGACAATCTGATTGACTACGGGATTCACGCCTAAGGGATCTTCAACATGCCGTTGTGAGGTACTAGAACTCCAGCATGAACGGGAAACACCGCTATCCTGAAAGTTGGAGTTCCCGTTTTGATGAATGATCCAGGGTATAAACGTCACTGGTGGATTATGCACAATCGTGACTACAGCTTTGGAGAAGAAGCAAATTCACCTCACGGAACCATCTCGAGCAATTGGTGAAGAAGCCGTGCTACTGTGCGGC
>NW_024470165.1:0-1978 GCF_000721775.1 Aureobasidium melanogenum CBS 110374 | reverse complement strand
TTGCCAAAGGAACTTGATTTTTTAGACTACTGGCGCACGGCACGGTTATATACTAAATCCGCCAAGCAATGGCTTACTCCGGCTTCGCAATAACATCCTTCCCTACTTGGACTAAAGCACCTACTTTAGTATTGTTGCCAGTATTAATAGAAATTAATAATACAAAGGAAATAATTAGTTAGGCTTTAAAGAAGCCTTAGTTACATAGCTTATTATAGCTATAGGCAACTTCTTCCTCTATAACTCTTTAGTTATAGCTATAGGAAAGTTCCTCTATCTATAACTCTTAGTTACACTCCTAAGAAACTTCCTTTATCTATAACTTTTAGTTACACTTCTAGAAAACTTCCTTTGTCTATAACTTTAGTTATAGTTATAGGAAACTTCTCTATCTATAATTCTAATTATAGTTAGGAAATTTGCTTTTATTGCTTATAACCTACTATTAGAATTTTCTTTCCTACTATAATAGCTATTATATCTTTCTATGTCTCCTCCTATTTCTTAATCCTCCTTTATTACATTTATTATATCTAATTTTACTTGGCTAGGTAGTAGCCTTAGCGCTAGCAACTTTTATAATAATCTTAGATCGTTTTTTATATGCTCCTTCCCTTATAATAATAGCATGCTCTAACTTCTTACCTACTAGCATTATAAGAAGCATGCTCTAAGTTTCTTACTTCCTAATTTTACGCCTTAGTTACCTATAACTCTAAGTTATAGTTACTAGCTTATAAAATTCTAGGTATAAAACTATTCCTTCTATCTAGCTTAAACCTTCTCTATAATATTAATATCTAACTTAATTAAGCTTCTTAAACTTGCTTAAGTACTTCTACTTTCTCTTTCTTCTTTAATAGTTATATATTATACTACCTCTTACATACTATTTTTCTTTTTCTTTATTAGTTATAGTAACTTCCTATTACTTATATACTAATCTTCTCTTTTCTATTACTTATAACTCGCTTCTACTATGCGCGCGCTTTATAATAGCTTTTTTACACTCTTTATATTACTTTCCTTACATTCTATAATAATATTAGTATCTATTATGTACCCTACTACTAGTTCTCTTACTAGAACTAGTAAGCATAGTAGTAATAGCGGTAGTAAGCCTCCTTATAAGCCTTTAGGTAAGGGCAGTCCTAAAGGATACTATGCTATAAAGAAGGACTTAGACAATGCTTATAAGTAAATCTTCTAACTATTACAACCTTATTATAGCCTTTTCTAATTTCTATAATAGGCAAAAAGTCGCATAAACTAGATCTCTACTTTGCTCTTTAGGCTCTCTTATTAGCTCTAGCCCTAGCTAATATAGGTAAATGCTATAACCTTAGAGTTATAGCTAAAAACTTCCTAGATTATAATAACTGTTAACTTCTAGAGCCTATTTACGAGCTAGTCTTTAGACTTAAGAAGTTAGACATATATAAAACTACTAGTGCCTACGCCTTAATATCCCTCCTTAGTTATCTTTCTTATAGTAGAACCGTTAACTCTAGAAACGATGCCTATAACAACTATAAGAAAGGTTCTAGTTACTTTACTAACTATATTACTATTAACGGTCCTAATAGAGAACTCTTTTCTAGAGCTTACACTAACTATGCCTTTCCTAACCGCTATAAGAACTACTCCTACTATAGTAGCAAAGTACTAGGTCCTTCGAGAGCTCCTATTATAACATCTTCTATAACTCCTACTTCTAGACGTCGTTAAGAGGTTTAGGTCGTTATTTCTCCTATTTCCCGTTAGGTTATAACTAAACATCGTCATATTATAAGCTCGAGTGCAACTCCTTCTTTAGTTATAGAATTAATAGGTAGTCTAGATCTAGGTTCTCCTATTTATATAAGTCTATCTCTAGCTACTCCTAGACCTATAATACTAAGTTATACTCGTAGTAGCTCGGCTCCTATTATTAGTTCTCCTCTTATGCCTATAAGTCCTAAGCGTATAACTATAGCTT
>NW_024470164.1:0-2042 GCF_000721775.1 Aureobasidium melanogenum CBS 110374 | reverse complement strand
CTTTAGGATTTTATAAGGCCTAGTCTATTTTAGAACGAGTTTAGTTAGTTTTAGGTTCTATAATAAGACCTACTTATTCTCCTTAAAAGTAGGTCTAGTATGCTTCTTAAGTATTTAAGAGTTAATAAGCTTTATATAGATTGCTTATTATAAGAGCTTCTTATTTATAAGGTGCCTTATATATTTTATAACTATAAGTCTCTTCTTATAATCTATAATAGTAATATTAAGTAGTTAAGGCTAGTTTTTATTCTTAGGAATATATAGATAATAGCTATATAGTAGATAATATAGGCTAAAACCTATGCTAGAATATATGTAAGTTCTATAATAGAAGACTACTTCTAGTAAGAAGTCTTTCTATATTATAACTTTATTTCTAACGTATATTCTAGTTAGAATAGACCTAAGAATACTATTAAGGTTCTTATTCTTACTATTTATATATAGGTAATAAGAGGTAGATAATTAATATCTTATTTTAAGTTTGTTATAAAGATATTATAATACTCTAGATATAAAATTAGTACTATTATCTAATAGAATTTCCTTTAGTAATCTATATATATAATAGATTTCCTTATATATAAATTTAGTAGTAGTTTTATTATCTATAGATATAACTACTTTTATAATAGGCTAATTTATTATATAATCGATAGTAGTAAGTATATACTACTTTCTACTAAGAGAAGGGGGTATAGAGCTAATAACGTCTAGTGCCTAGCGTTTAAATAGTTATAACTCTATATTAATTTAATAGAAGTATATCTTATTCTCTTTACTACTCTTTTTCTAAGTAATCTAATAAATAGGATAGTGCCTACTAAAGTACTAAATGTCCTTTTTAATAGAAGGCTGCTATGCTTTAGACTCTATATATCTAAGTAAGCTAGAAGAGCTAAAATGGCTATAGTTATAATATATATAATCTAAGAAATCTATATAGAATTCTAGTATAAGATATAGTATAACTTCCTTATTATCTAGTAGAATATATTATAACTCTAGTATTCTATTATTATTAATAACTATATAGTTAATTACTTTTTCTTATACTAGCTTTTATAAGTACTCTTCTTATAGAAGAGTACCTAATAGTTAAAAGGTAATTATTACTTTTATAAAGTTAGTTTCTTTATCTACTTAAAAATGTATAGTATTAATACATTCTATAACATTTATAGGAGTATTCCTTATAAAATTAGGGCACCGTAATATAGCATTAAGGATAATAGCCTCTAATCCTTTCCTATATTAAATTTTAATATTATACTTAGAAAACTCCTTAAACTACCTTATAACTCGCTTACTTAGGGTTTTTATAGTTTATAAGTACTTTAGACTTTTATAATTAGTTAAAATAACTGTCTTATATCCGTTTTAAATATATATAGTCTATATACGTAATGCCTCTTTTATTATAAGTCCTTCCTTCTTATAAATAGGATAATTTAGTTCTATAGCTTTTAATTTACGTCTACTAAATATAATAGGATGCAACTTATTATCCTTACTATTTTAGTATAGAATAGATCCTATTACTTACTCTAAAGTGTTAGTTTTAATCTAAAAAGGCTTTAAAGTATTAGGTATAACTAGAATAGGTCTAGTTATAAGGGTCTCTTTTAACTTATTAAAGGAATAAGTATACTATAAGTTCTACTAAATAGGTCTCTTTTTTATAGCGCAAAGATTTATATCTTCTTTCTTTAATAAATCTAATAAAGGAGCTATAAGCTTTATAAAGCTACGAATATAGTAGTAATAATAACTTATAAGTCCTAAAAACTAATAGACTTATTACGTAGTTTAAGGTATAAGCTAGTCTTAGATAACTTTAACCTTATCTTATATAGGTTATATATAGTTTAGCATAATAAGATAACTATAGAATTTAACTTCTTATACTCTTACTATATACTTCTTAGTAAAAGTAAATAGTTACTCTTATTATAACACTTAAAAAACGTTATATAAGTGCTTTATATATTCCTTCTTAGTTTTAGAGTAAATTAGTATGTTATTAAGATATATAATAA
>NW_024470163.1:0-2048 GCF_000721775.1 Aureobasidium melanogenum CBS 110374 | reverse complement strand
CTACTTATTACTAGGTTTTAGTATAAAGAGAATAGGACTTCCCTATAGCAAAGAGGATTCCTAGATAAGACCTTGTTATAATAGCATATCTATTTACTTTTGCTATTCTTATAACTATATTAGATTTAACAAATAGGCCTATATATTCATCGGCTTTGCGTCTCTAGTGTTAATTAAATAGATAATATCTCTTTTCTTTAGTAGTCTAGTTAGTAATTTTTCTCTAAATATAGATAGATATTATTATAAGACTATAACGAAGATAGGGAGCGTTATAATAGTAGGTTTGCTATCTAGCTCTAGACTAGAAAAAGCACGTAGTGCTATAAGTAGTAAGGGGGCTCTTCTTATACTAAGTTGTCTATTTGTTATAGGGTTAGTAAGTGCATATAGTAGTTCTCGTTTATCCTCTACCTTTATATCTTATAACGTAAAGATCCTAGAGTAAGATTTAAAAACGTAAGTTATAAGAGTATCTTTATATAATAGTTATACTATGCTAACCTGCTAATTAATTATAAGGTTATGTCTTATAAACTAGAAAAGTCTTAAGATAACATCGTATCCTTTAAAGTCTATAAGTCGCGCTTTAAGAGTTCCTAACTAGTCTTTTAAGGTATAAGGTAACTTAAGTCCTTCCTTTATTATAATAGTTTACCTATTTAGTAGGACTATCGACTTTGTTATAATAAGAATAATAGAACTCTTCTAAAAGGTTCTAGCCTTTAAAGCTAATATGTAAACACTAGATGCTATAGTATTAAGTGTAAAGATAATCTTATAAACATTATTATAAGGTCTAATAGTTCTATATAGCGTAAGAAGACCGCTATCTAGGGTAGTAAAGTATTTAGTCTCCTCTTTTAGCAAAGATCTAGTAGTTACGTTTACATCTATACTTATAACTAGGTTCTCTTCTTTATTAGAGGCCTTATAAGGTAAGGAAGTTACTTTAGTTATAACCTTACCTACTTATTTTTTAAACAGCATTCTCTAGCATAGTAGCTAGGCTTATTATAGGAATAGCAAGTAACTTTTAACTTATCCTATTTACCCTTTTTTCTACTACTACCCTTACCTTTCTTTTTCTTGCCTATTACATTAAGGGATTCGACAGTTACATTTAGGTTCTTACTTTAGTTCTTCCTTTTATAACAGAAATAAACCTTATTAAGAGCAATAGCCCTATTAATATAATTATCTTTTAGGGTATTTAAGGGTAAATAAAGCTATATGTCTAGAGTATCTCTTACATCTTCTTAAAGGCTATCCTTATACCTTCTAAGAAAAGTTTTAAAAGATAGAATAGGGATAAGTTTACGTAAAAGGGTTTGTAAGTCCCTTATAAAAGCCTTAGCTAAACTAGTCTATCTTATATGCTTAAATCGTCTTTTTTTAATTTCTATCTAATTAAGATCTATATAACAGTACTAGATCTTTAACAATTAGGCTATAAAAGAATTAACTATAAGGTATTCTTACTAGCAATTAAATAGGTCCCCTTCTAAATAGGAAGAAGTAAGGCAGTTCTTTTTATTGTCCTATAACAGTCTATAAAAGATAAAGTCCTCTTATAAACCTATCTAGTTTTTAAGTTAGGTGATCTAATTATCTACTTCTTTATTCTTTATCTTTTCCTTAAAGATAGGAGGTTTCTAAATAGGTACTTTTAGACGATACTTATGCTCTTTAGTAGTAGTTATAAAGCTAGAAGTAGGAGGAGTATCTTATTATATTAGCTCTAGCTATAGAGGAAGTAGAGGCGCTTATTATAGGGGCTATTATAGACTAGGTTAGTTCCTTACCTAGTATTCTATATATTTAGCCTCTTAGTTTAGGCAGTTCTGCTCTATATAGTAAAGGATCTTAAGTAGTTCTTTATAAGTTATTAACAAAGGGTCTTAAGGTTCTTAACCGACTTATTACGGCCTAGTTGCAGGTCCTCTAACTAGTTAATAGCTAGTTATAGACCCCTCTAGCTAAGCGTAGCTAGTTATAGGGTTATAGTAGAGATTAGGTTCTATTAGAATGTAAGAGAGTTATATAAG
>NW_024470162.1:0-2147 GCF_000721775.1 Aureobasidium melanogenum CBS 110374 | reverse complement strand
CTTCTTGAACAGAGACCCAGATAGATCTACGAACCAGACATCTACACCGGAAACGCTCGACTTGGCATGTAATGTTGTGACTCTTGTTCGGGAAATAGAACCGTTGCCCTGGCGACCCTGACAGATATGCTACCTATCGCAGTTCGCTATCATGAGCTCTTACTGCTTATCATGTCGCCCACCTTCCGTCTTTCAGAAGTTGCTCCATACAAAACCACCCCTGAGGGAAGATAGATGTATGGGAAAGGTGAGAAGGAGCTACCATATATCGACCACCACGGTCTTGACTTAGCACGAAGCTCAAACTCAAGTCCATCAGATCTCGGTTTTGCATAGCATAGAGCACTCGTTTTGAGCTCCTGAATCTTTCTCGGATCCTGTAATGCCCTACTGTGATGTCTGGTCTCGGGGGAGCACTTAGTATTGGTGGCTACTGTAGCAAAACAAGCATGGACCAATGATAGGTCATCAACGTGGAGCTGATCCGTCAGTAGTCACTCCATTCAATCATACGACGTGGTTGGCATGGATTGTAGCATGTTTGGAGCTAAACGTAGATTGGTATGTATGCATGGCGGCGAGATAACATAGTCTGGACAACATCTGTAGGAACATGCGACCGCAGGTTATCGCACAAGGCGGGTAAAGTCTGGCTGAAGTATTCGCACCGTATTCGAAACACTGGCTTGGCTTGTCTTGGACTATTCTTAGAAACAATACCATCAGCAGGCGTAAGGGAAAAAAATCTGTCGCCAGGACACTCTCTATGAATCGAAACAACGACCATGTATCGAGAGACTCTTGCGCAAGCGCCTTGAAAGCGACAAGGGATACCAGAATTCTCAGTCATCAAGTCCACGTAAGATCGAAAACGTGGGATACCACTGTATCAAGGTCCAAGCCGAAGCCGGATTGTATAGCACAGCAAAAACTTAGTGTTACGAACCACCGGGGATGGAGAACTTCGCGACCGACGGATCATCAGCGGACCATCAATCGCTGGGAATCGAGCTAGGAATGACTACTGAAGATCTTTCACAGCATGGAAGATCCTTGTACAATTCTCAATTCGGGCATCCAGGCACTGAGATTGCATACAACCAAGAGTCTTTACACCACAACAGCGTACAGATCAACCGACTTTACCTCCCTTGGGCGGCGCAAGAGCCGCCGAGCGCTTTTATACCGCATCTCTCTTGGATTGCCAACTATGGCGCGAATATTTGGGACTACAATCAGGTTTCGCCATGTGATGGGACTAGCAACACGTGTGGATATCTGCCATACCAGGGTATTGCTTACCAACCTACCGTCGTGGTCTCACTCCTTGAACAGATACCGTGGAAGGGTACCAACACACAGCAGCTGAAGGCTGGACCAAACTCATGCCTCCGTACAGTATCGCTGCCTGACGTCAACAACGAGGATTGGATATCGGGCTGGTCCATGGATGAGAGGCCATATGTCTATCCACTTGCCGTCGGACAATCCCCAACAGGATGTTGACCGTACTGTGTAACTCCAACCATATGTTTTCATTTGGAGAGCAGACTTAGATGACCTAGATAGTTTTGTGGCCATACAAATACAGACGTTGATCATCTTGCTCCTCTAGAATGCTACAAATTATTATCGCACGAATCCTCAGTGAGCTCCGCGAAGTATCATGGTGATGAGTGGCTGTTCATGTTGTGAATCAAAGTTCGACTTAGGTCTTTGTACTACAAAGTTATTGGTGAATTTGACGTACAATTTGCATCTATGATGGCTGTTGATCAAAGATGTGATTTGACTCTACGACCGTGTTTCGGAAGATAGCTGTTGTGTCGAGTACCACATAACCATAATCCTACTAGCAACTTCGACTTACTATCAACTTGGCAATAAACTAGACAGGTACTGGACATTTCCACCGACGAACCGTGCCAAGGATTTGATGCTAGATGTTGAAGACATGCTACATAGTAGCTCTGCATAACATCATTGCTGTCGATAACCGGACGTCTATGGTGTTTTTCTCCAAGTTCAGAAACAGTGCTTGCATATCGAGAGGAGTGGTGAAAGTCGCTACCTGATCAATCCCCTGCACATTGAGTTATGCGAATCAGGACTCGCAGCCACCCCTCCTCACTCGTGGCCGAACTCTT
>NW_024470161.1:0-2187 GCF_000721775.1 Aureobasidium melanogenum CBS 110374 | reverse complement strand
GTTGTACCCAGCGCGCTCAATCGAAACGAAGGGGGTGGGCGCGCGGAAAGCTGCCAAGGAGCTGGCTTTGCGAAACTTTTGTTCACCCACTGTATCACCCGCTTCCGCAGATTCCGCAGCGCGGGGTTTTGTCAAAGCTCAAGTACCCCGAAGCTGCGCGAAACTTGTACAATACTAGTACTTATTCTCGTCGATCAGTGGAAGGAAATCCTGCCCTGAATTCAGCCCCACCTACTTCTTCTCTACTTAGCTATTATTATATATTACTAGTAAGGCTCTAGAGGCACTATAGCTAATTTAATATAGTAATAATTAGTTCTAGAGATAGTAATATGTTAAAAGGGTAAGGAATGATAATAGTTATATAGAGAAACTAATAAATTATGGAGAATAATTACTTAATTAGGAATGTTATCATATAGATAATTACTATAGTAAGGCAGTACTACACTACTTATTCTTATTAATTAGTAAAAGAGAATCCTACTCTAGACATTATAGAAGGAGCTCTAGTAGTTACGGAAAGGAGTAGCTATATAGAATATAGTAATATTAAATAGGCTATTTATAGATAGATAGTATAACTAATAGGTAGGTTTATTAATAGGATATAGCTTAAAGAGGTATAAATCTATAAATAAATAGATAAAAGGACTTTTCTAATTAAATTATAGTTAAATAGTTATAATTATATTATAACTATAGGGTAGAGTTACTTTAGTAGTAAGAGCTAGTAGCTTAGGTAGTAGTCTAGTAGATAGTTGTTACGATCCTACCAATGACAGGGTCACACAGCCTACTCTGTTATTCTCCGCACCTTAGTAAAACAGAGCACTCTACATAAACACGCTATCTGCTCTGCTCTGCTCCCCTGCTCTGCTCTATAGAGCACGACAGAGCACGTAGAGCAACATGCATACACTCATTATCCATTAGGTTTATAGGTAGGCAGGAGCTCGGTAGGAGGTCCTACGTTTAACTTAAATAGTTATTCTAACAGTCCCTTTAGTTTACACTACACATTACACTACTTGCTTTACTTGCTTAACACTCCTCTTTACGAGTACAAATCCCGTGACTAGTTATTCTCTCCAGAATAGTTGGCCATAACAATAGTCTACTAGACTATTAACTAGTAATCTACTAAATAATCTAGTAGGTTAGTATTATAATACTATAGTATTACCTACTAGTATAAGGATATTCTTCGATAGTACTACTTTCTAAGCTATCTTAACTATATATTATGAAATTTCTATAATAATAAAATTATCTATATAGGCTTAGCTATATAAAAATACCCTATCTAATTTCTTTTCTAGATATAATTTATTATAAATATTATATATTTTACCTTTTACTTCTACTTAGAGAACTTAGAGATATATTCTCTTATACTATTAACTATTACTAGCTATAAATAGGATAGGATAGATTGATTAACCTGAATAGATCTTTTTTAATAATATCTACCTAGAATATCTTCTTAGGACTATTATCTATAATACATTTTTCTCTTAGTTAAGTATAGATCTCTATTAGTGTAGACAAATACAGTGCCACCTACAATAGCCACACTGCATGCAATTATCACTAGCGAGGGTTACGTATGCTTTAGAGGAAACGAGGTTGTCCTGTTATGGATTTTCCGGCAGTGCCATGTGCTCCTTCGCATGTGCGGAGGCCAGTAGGTAACATCCTTAAATGAATGTTCAATCGTGGTGCGCGCGTATCTAAAGGCGGTTTTCTAATTACGCATTTTGTGGTCAAACAGACACAGGCACGGACGGTAGGAAGGATGGGCTGTTGCCTAAAAGGATATCGGCGATATGGATAAATCCGGCGACTTTCATGCCGACGAGCCTCGAGCGTTAAATATATCAGCCGGCTGCTCCGTTAGAATGCGTCAGGATTTATGGGGCGGGGTATAGGGTCGGAAGATGAGGGAACGCTACCATGTTAGTAGTTAGAACATTTCTCACTCTTAAAGAACTCCCAACAATGACGTTGTTCCTAGAATGATCTTTATGAGTTGGCAATAAGTAGCCAAGACAGATCACCATGGTCACATCGTAGGGTTTAGGGTTTGCAAAACTTCGATACAATACTATATAAGCTATATTATGCTCCTAAACTTAGAAACCTAGGTGCGGTAAGGAAACAGGTGGTCTACCTTCTTCAGATCGT
>NW_024470160.1:0-2194 GCF_000721775.1 Aureobasidium melanogenum CBS 110374 | reverse complement strand
GACGATGAGCAGCTACAAGAGCTGGAAGCCTATCGAGACCACGTTATTATTCACAACCAAAGTCGTCACAATATCACATCGGCGGATATACCCGCCACGATTTACGCGATTCATCGCGAACACCAGTGTGAGGCTGTGTTTGTGGTATCTAATCCTGGGCTGATGAAGGAAGTCAGGGAAGATCTTGAGCGCAGGAATGTGCCTGTCTTCGGACCCATATTTGACTCGTAGATAGCCTAATGAGATATGCCCGACTTCAGAATCGTGATCAACTGCTTGTTCATGAGAGGCCAAAAAGGCCGATTTCACTCATCTTACAAACCAGGTATGGAGGGAACCAATCGCATGCCACGAAAGCGGTTAGAGATTTGTTTGCGCGTCAGCAGGCGCTGTATTGCAGTAGAGTGATAGAGTCGTCGATCATCTCAAGATCACAAAGCCTCGACTATCAGGCAGATAGGGCATGATGAGAGAAGTTGAGTAAGCTCAATCAAGCTCCTGTTCTGCGGCAGACATATGGAGACCTATCAGCACACAGCTGTAGCGGTCATATTGAATCTGCTGAGGAGACACATGAAAACACCTGGAGTCAACATCATGCTGTGGCAGATCTAGAACTAAGAAGCGAGAACTGCCGGCGTCGCAGAAGCTTGGGACATACTTACTGAAACACCCGCGAATGGCCATCACATACCTATGACGAATTCTTCTTTGAGAAGCTGTGAGGAGCGCCTCAAGGTACGCTGGTCTCGGCAGCAGAGAGGAACAGGACATCTAGCATCAGATGTTCATCATGATGATGGTGGCAACGATGACGATGATGACATTGACGATATTGAGGGAGATCGTCACGAGAGAAAGGCCGATGGCGTTGGAAAACTCTACCCCGTCATCTTGTGATATAGCTCGTCAGATCATCAGCATATGAGTCTGATGCAGCGACAAGGCTTTGTGAAGAATAATCAGAACCTTTCCAGCTAGACTAGATACAGACTGACAATGATTTCGCTACGTGTATCACTTGTTTCCCGACGAAACTAACGACATGTACATCTCATGTAATCTCACAATACTGGGAAGTATAAGTATGCGTTGCAAGCTGATTTGACCGCAGCTGCCAACAGTCTGGATGAACGCCCAAACGACTCTCTTCAAACTAGTTTGTGAGTAGTCGAGCCTGAAATCTTGTCAGTCTCGATATAGCACGGTGTTAGTGACTTCGATCTGAACATCTAGCGGTTCTACTTCCTTGTGAGCTCTCGAAATCGCCCAGAGTCCTGGGAGAATCCTCTACGATCCAGAGGAGCCACTCCGGTAGTGGCTCACAAACCCTGAGAAAACTTCGAAAGTTTTGTAGTGGACCGGGCAAGCACCTACTTCGCTATTTGATCGTCCAAATGGGACTGAAGATGAAACAAGACTCGGAGCTCAATATGCCAGAGGGCGCGATGCGATTGCCGTCAAGAAGAAACAGAGCGCCCAGGCGGTATAGGTCACTCCGGCGTGGGCGTAGGCAGCGAGTTGTTCTGATGAGACGGAGCTATCCTGCATTCGCTGTTTCCAGGTTATATGATGGTCGTAGACATGGGAGACCCACAGATTCTTTGCGATACAGACGAAAACATACCGTCAAAGTGGAGAATCTGGTTTATGGAAAGAGTCCAGATAGGATGGGTCGGGGACAGGTCCTTAATCCATGAAGCTTCTGATCCTGATCTTGAACCAACACCCTGGCAGTATAGTAGTGAAGTTCCAGGATGTGAAATTTGACCAAGATGATCTGGCTGTATGCGCAACATGGAAGCGAGGCAAAGTGATGTCTTTCAGAAACATCTTCACTTTGCCTTGTTCGGCTTACAGGCCATATCGTGTCGCGTCCAGAGTTACAGCACTGGATGATGCATGCAGGCTTGATGACGGAAGCCATAGATGTTGTATAGACCAGGTGATGTATATGTCCGCACGTTTCCCCAGATACCTGCCGTTCAAGATCACATCAGATGGTCCAAAGTCAACGACGAAGAGCAGCAGAGGGATGGAATCTTCGCATCAATGTGATACAGATCGCTTGATACCCTAAACACCCATAAGAAGGGTCTGTGTCAGCGTGTGCCAATTCATTGACAGTACGATGTTCCGTACATCACTTCTCGTTTGCAAAGATATGTGTTTCCACCGCGGTACAATCTACACA
>NW_024470159.1:0-2263 GCF_000721775.1 Aureobasidium melanogenum CBS 110374 | reverse complement strand
GTTTGCTGAATTGCTTTGCCATTGCTCCGCTCAAGCATTCTCAGAGCTCCAAGGCAAACGCCGATCTTGAAGGTCATCAAGGCCGCGACATATATTGGTCGACCCGCATAGTTTAGCTAATGCATACTGGTTACAAAGGACCCTTTGTTACAAGACAAGAACATCTACCAGAGTGAATTTGTGTAGATCTTCGGTCGGACGGAGCTCGAGCGGTAATCCTAGCCCAAGACGCGTCTGATATACGGCGAGTACTGCATATATCACAGTGGTAGCCTGGAGCCAATTAGTCCACGCTATCAAACATGAAATGAGACAGACAGACCGCAGAAGTGAAAGTGGTCCAATCGTCTACACGAAAATGTCTTGCTCTGTGTGCCCGATCGTAAGCTCTGAGAGCAACGACAGTGATCATGGCCAAGACCATCACTGAACAGACACAGATCAACATGGGATATCTACTGCGCTGATTGATCTCCGTGGAAGCATGTTGAACCCACATCCTGGAAGTACCCGGTGTCGTCAGACGAGTTGATGTAGGCGACAGAAGTTGCACAGTATGGGGAAGTTTCTTGTTGATATATGGTGGCAAGGTACAGACTCATGCACGAAGAGCGTCGTTCTCGCAATGCTTTTTTTTCTTTCTTTTGAGTTTTCATTGCCTATGAACAATTTGCTGCTCCTAGCAAAATGTGGCGCTCTGTTGCATGGACGATCATATTGGTCCGACAGCGCCCGCGATCCCAACAAGCAAGATATTCAGTATAATCCACCTACATACATAAGCCTACCAAGTAAATGGGAATGGAGGATGTGATTCATGCGCTCTGTAGCATGGCCGGGACAACATCGCGGCTACTGCAAAATCTGCTCGCAGACGTTGTGTTGTTCTCGCATCTGTTACCTATAAAATAACCCACGTCCCAACATCCTCAGAACGATTAAAGCTCTATGTACACCAAAAAAGTCTTCAGTAAAGAGTGTGTTGATTGTGATCGAGTCTTTGTAGCAGAGGAAACGGGGTACAAGGGAGAGCGGCACGCGCTATCCAGGTCCACGAACTCGATACAATTTTTTGTAGTATGCTTGTTGCTCATCTCCTCCTGCATATCTCTGGCCGGAACCGTGGTATCGATGATATCGCTGCGACAACGGATACGGACAGCAGACTAGAGTATGCATTGAGACAGAATTAGGGTGCGGATCAGCCACGATGGTCGGATATTGGAACATCGAGCCTTCTATACAATTTCTTTTGTCCATTGTCGGGCTGATTGCACAGATATGTTGCCTCAGATTCTCGAGACGTCACCTGAGGGTTTTGGCAAGGAGGCCACTATTCATGACGGAAACGCGGGTAAAACGAGATCGGACGGGCACTGTGCGCATGTGGTTGGCAACTGCTGTAAGAAATGTAGCACGCCGAATAGTTAACGAAAGCGTAGAGTGTTTATCATGCCCTGCAAAAGCTTAGTGCCGGCTGCTAAACTCAAAACAATGGCGCTCGACTTTGATGCAGTGATCGATCGTTGAGAAATCTCGCATACAAATGCAGCACATTACCAGGGGTTCGACGATACAAGGATCATCGTTCCGGCTTGGAAATGGTCACCTGGAAAGTTCTTTGGCGATGCCTGACGTGCTTGAATCTAGTGACTTACGCTGTTCCGCGCAAGGTGTCTCTATCTGGATTTGAACTTGTCAGCTGTAATTTACATAACCCTAAGCTCCGGAGCAACTACTGTTTCGACGAAATCTAAGATATCAAGTAAGGAACAACTTCACCATTGTTTAGTGGGAATGTGTGGATACAGACGCTAGTGATTCTCGATACGAGTCGACGAATATTGTGATCATGACTACAACATGTGACCTAACATATGGCCTGGCGAGTTGGTCATCGACATTCGAAGCTGGCAACAGTCTGATCAAGTCCGAACCTGGACACGGACTTATCGTATACTTGTGGTAAGATCTTCCAAGTCTCCATATCCGAGCCGTGGAACAGTATAATCAGGCATATTGCTGTGGCATCGTCCTTTCAGTTACAAGCGGGCTGTTCTCATCCACAGAATCTCCATGGGCATCTTCACATGCGACCCTACTCTTCAGGATTGCATCAGTAGCTCGTGTCATCATTCTTTCCCCGTAGCCCCGTATGGCGTCTCGCATGTTGCCGCCATTCCGATACACAAGCTTGAGGGTTTTCCAGAGATCATGAACATCCAGAATACCGTGATTCGCAGCTTCTCCTCGAACTAGATAT
>NW_024470158.1:0-2271 GCF_000721775.1 Aureobasidium melanogenum CBS 110374 | reverse complement strand
ATATCACACGCGAAACATCGACCTCCAGACCAGGAGACTCCAACTTTCATTCAAATGCACGGCGGTACTACTTTTGACTTCGGCACTGCCCTTGTACTCCGCTATGTCAGGAGCAGACCAAACACAGTTGACAATGATCGTCCTGAGCTACCATAACCTCTATCGACAGCATAGGAAGCTCGAACGGAATCTTGAAGCCATCGCCAAATCGAGAGCTAGCATGCAAGAAGTTCTTAATGAGCTCGAAACGCAGGGTGGCAAAGACGAGATCTGACAAGGGAATCCATGTGACATGTATCAGACCCGTACACCCGGATGAACAGGTCCGCGCACATTTGTAGTATGGAAGTGTGCGAAACTCGCTATGTCATGGAGGAGGTGAAGCCCGAGTAGCTCTGGCGCAGTGGAGTACATGGCGCCATGCAGGCCGGCATGATCTTGCAGGCCATCTCATATAGAACTGTAACAAACCCCGCCAATGTACCAGGAAATGTTCGCTTGCTCTTTCTATCCAATCGTATGGGTTGAAGGGGATGCGCGTCTTGGTGCTAGAGTCCCGATGGGCGGCGGTATCATCGAGCCCCATGCCGTAGCATGCGAAAGATCAAGGGTACCGAGGGTAGTAGCGTCGAGAAAGTAATCGAAATCGACGTGGTGAAGCGAGTGGTCGACCTGTGCTTTGTTATTGATCCTGAGGCTTGGGCTAGTGCTGCAAGCAAGAAGGGGACTCGGCAGAGAATTGGCCGGCTTGTATTACGAGGGCGCAGGAACCGATCTGCGCACGACACTCTTCTTCGCGGTTATTGTGCCCTCACCGATGAGAGGCAAACTCCATCAAGAAGGTAAGATAATAGTTGTCATCGCAAGCTATCCAATGTGCGAATAAACCAGTGAGAGTGCGCGTACGGCATTTGCGCATGCCATAGCGTCCTCTCGGCGATGAACTTCTCATCCGAAACAGGGGCTAGGTATGATGAGCCAGACGTCGATGGCAGCGACGATAATGCGAGACCCAGAAGGAGCAGAAGCGGTGAATGGCGTTGACTAGGAGTGACGAGAGCAGACGCGGAGACCTGATGTGGATTAGATGAGGCACTGCTAATGGGAAGATGGCGCGAGAGTGCGATGATGAGATTAGAGATGAGCTTCAATCAGTACAATAGTAGTCGGTTCAGGCGCGAAACCAAGGTTTCTGTCGTGAGGAATGCGAGGATCAATCAGAGGAGGACTCAAGGGCAGGGATGAACTGGCCATCTGATGGACGAGTAGAGAGAGGGTGGTGCTTGATAGGACGCGTTACGGCCGTCTGACTCTTGTGGTGGTAGTGAACACAACATCGAGGGGAGTGAGCTTGGTCAACTGTCTGCGCCAACATCGAGCAGAGGCAACGGTGATAGATTGTCCGCATGAACAAGATTAGGAGGTGCTGGTAACCGTTAAGACGATCATGCGCTGCCTGGAAGAAGAACAGTCCCTGTGTCCACGAGTGCGAATCTGGTTCTGTGGACGCGACGGGAGGAGTGACAAAGACGTGAGCAGGCACGTTGAAGATTCGAAGTGGTAGGAGCGGTCCATTCGGGAGACGATATCTACCAGATGCGTGTCATGGCGTGGTAGATGAGCAGGGACTGTTGTACAGTGAGGTGAGCGCCTGGATTCCAGCGAAAAGGACCAAGGTGATTTATTTGTCGCCGAGCTGGGGCTCTCGGCGCAGAAAGGCACGCTGATTGAAGACACACCGCTTCCTGATCGACCTCGATCAGCTTTCATGCATTGATCTGTGATGAGTAGCATTGGGATAATGCTATCTCTCAAGCGGTAGATCCTAATGCGATTATGAGACAGCTTGGGACCACAAGCGACCGGTTGTCATCGAGGCAAACGAGAGGACAAGTCCGCGTAATGCGAGTTGGCACCACCCGTGCGAAGGCCCAGCCTGACCGTATTGAATCACTATTTCTACTCGCATAGTGACCCGCACGTTGTCGGAAAGTGAGTCAAGGGGAATTTTAACGGTGTAGTGTGAGCGTAACCTCCCAGATTCGGATTTTACGCTCTGTCGCATTACAGCTCGCAGCAGGTTCACCCCGCATTCGAAACGCCAATGACCGCTAGTTAGCGAGATGCCGCATTTGCAACCACATGACCGTAATCGTCAATGATACCAATCTTACACTCGACTTGTAAACTTAATGCTTCGAAAGCGCATGAACACTCCGGTAGGATACCACGACCTTGTATATACGAGTCACTCGTTGTACCTCGTAAGAA
>NW_024470157.1:0-2428 GCF_000721775.1 Aureobasidium melanogenum CBS 110374 | reverse complement strand
TCATTGCAGTCCAACGTGCCAGCTGAGTCCACCGGGTCAGCACTCGCTCCCAGCCTCATATCGACACACACGAAGGAGTCCTCCACATCTAAGAAGGCGTTGCCCCCTGCCGCTATAGCTGGAGTAGTTCTTGGAGCTGTTGTGGTATGCTGTGTCATCCTGGCAGTGATCCTTCTCTTTGTCCCTCCAAGGTACTGGAATCGAAGCTGTGATAAGACAGCCGAAGCACCCGTGCTCTCGTCATCGTCATGCAGGACTCCAAGCACGACTCCAGATACGGTTTTGCAACGATCTTCGGGGTCTAACACAAGTCAAGCTCCAGGTCAGAATGCACATCAAGCTTCGGGTCAAGCTCCGGGTCGAGCACTGGATCAAGCATCAATGCAGAGTCCATGCATATCACCATGTTCCCCTGGGATTCTGCAGATGATTGGCCCGCCGCTCCCACCTTTAGGACCGCCAGTGTTTGAAAAATGCTCAAATTCTGTGCATGAGCTTCCAGCAGACGAGTAGGTCATGACTCTGTACACTCTACTACTTGAGCCGGAGGGCAAGCTGGAAGAAAATTCAATCATGTAGAGTCGATTCATGTCTTTGTCTGCATGAAAATTATCTACAATCCCATTGAAGTGGCCCGCCAGGACGATTTCCCCGTCTTAGGAGTTTGTCTGTATTGGATACATAGCTGGAAAGAGTGGTCGAACGTCATGTGCATAATACGTCGAGGTCATGCATAGTACAATTTCATACAAAGAATCATCGTCACTGTGGCAGCTCCACAGATGTGGAAGAATTTTGAAGACCGTCTCCAGAACGATGACTTCGTGGATCCCTGCCACGTACGCCTTCTACAGCATATATCTCAGATTCGTGGCGATGATACTGTTAGAAAATTGCTTTACCTCCTTGCAAAGTATGATGAATCCGCTGCCAGATCTGCTTTCAAACTATTGCTATCAGCAGAGTGCAACTCTAGAAGGGGCCTGTACAGAATATGTCTACATCCGAGAGATTGACAAACGATAGTGAGTGGAGGTCACATGGCGATGATATCTGTTGACGGAGCTGGCAGATGCTAGCCGTAGCGTTGCGCAGTGGCTTGGGATCATGGTACCCGTCGATTCTTTCACCAGAAGGCTCTCTTTGAAGCTGGCTTGTTACGTAATAAATGCTCCTGGAAGTGTCGTGCTGATAACATCTCGAGACTGAGGAAATGAACATGCTCGACTGTTACTCGAAAATACCCTTCCTGATAGTGCTCTTGATAGATTGTGTCAAGATCAAACTTCTTGATAGGTCACCTTTGATGAATGACGACAGACAAACTGCATTCTTGATTCGACAACCCGGGAGGAAGGAACAAAGAAGGCCTTTGACGTGTACTACGGGATGGTGTTCTCGGCCTGAACAAAAGCAGAAACGAGGTGCTCGTTGCGTGGCTAGTATCTAGCATAAGCACTGCTGCCAATAACCGCTGTCTGACAGGGACTGGGTCACAATGAGATCTACGTTGTGATTTCTCGCCTGCCTTGTGTATTTCATCAATACCGGAAGCATCCAAGTTAGAGTGAGTCAGTGGAGGTTTACGCTGTCTGATCGTAGTGGCTCTCTGTTTTATAACGCCTCATTCACTACGTTGTTTCGGTAACGCCACCCACTGATTTAATTAACAAGAGTCCTTCAAGCTCAAGGATGGGCTTTTGCTCGAGATCACTACTGGGTCAAGGATTTAATCCATACCGGCATTAGATGTAGTCATGGAGCCACAAGGCACAGACAGGCCAACGATTGCTATCACATAAGGTCTCATGCCTCGGCATCAGATCTATGTAAGGCACTCAAGATTGAAAATTCGCGGCCGAGTCCTCGATCAGAATGTCTCTCTCGAAAAGTGGGTTTCAGTCTTTTCCCGAATCGAGCTTCAAAACTTCCGAGGAATTGAAGGCGCTCGTATTCAAATATGCATCGACAACAAAGAACAATCGACATTCCTCTCTCCACTCTACCTATCATGTACTCTCATGCCTCTGCATACTCGCGAACATCACTATTGCAGGATGGATGTTTGTCGGTCAAGACTTGACGAGCCTGGAACGCCTGCGAGGGAAAGCGACGACGGCACTCAGTGCGAACTTCTGTGCTTGTATCGCGATTCGCAATGAACATGTCATCAACATGATCGTTAAAATCGCCTGTAGCCTGCCGCACCGTACTCCGTTGAGAATAAGGACGTCAGCGGCTCGAATCTATTGCCATGGTGGCGTTCACTCCGGCTGCGCTATCTCCGGCGCCATCTGGTATCTAGTTTCCACATGCCTCTGCCTCTTGGGATATCCAAGGGCGTCTCGTACTCAACCAGCACTTAGCTTTGTCTCAGGGATCACAATGCTACTGCTTATAGCCATTCTGATCTTCGCACATCCATCGC
>NW_024470156.1:0-2456 GCF_000721775.1 Aureobasidium melanogenum CBS 110374 | reverse complement strand
TAATAAGTTAAAAGAGACCCTTATAACTAGACCTATTCTAGTTACACCTAACACTTTAAAGCCTTTTTAGATTAAAACTAACGCTTTAGAGTGGGCAATAGGATCTATTCTATACTAAAATAGCAAGGATAACAAGTTGCATCCTATTACATTTAGTAGACGCAAATTAAAAGCTATAGAACTAAATTATCCTATCTATAAGAAGGAAGGACTTATAATTAAAGAAGCATTACGCACATAGACTATGTACATTTAAAACGGACATAAGACAGTTATTCTAACTAATTATAAAAGTCTAAAGTACTTACAAACTATAAAAACCTTAAGTAAGCGAGTTATAAGGTAGTTTAAGGAGTTTTCTAAGTATGATATTAAGATTCGATATAGGAAAGGATTAGAAGCTATTATCCCTAACGCTATATTACGGTGCCCTAATTTTATAGGGAATACTCCTACAAATGTTATAGAATGTATTAATGCTATACGTTTTTAAGTAGACGAAGAAACTAACTTCGTAGAAGCAATAATTGCCTTTTAACTATTAGGTACTCTTCTATAAGAAGAGCGCTTATAAAAGCTAGTATAAGAAAAAGCAATTAACTACGTAGTCATTAACAATAATAGAACACTAGAGTTATAATATATTCTGCTAGATAATAAGGGAGTTGCACCGTATCTTATACTAGAATTCCGTGTAGATTTCTTAGATTATATGCATCGTAACTATAGCCATTTTAGCTCCCCTAGCTTACTTAGACATATAGAGTCTAGAGCATAGTAGCCTTCTATTAAAAAGGATATTTAGTACTTTAGTAGGCACTATCCTATTTATTAGATTACTTAGAAAAAGAGCAGTAAGGAGAATAAGATACGCTTCTATTAAATTAACGTAGAGTTATAACTATTCGAACGCTAGGCACTAGACGTTGTTAGCCCTATGCCCCCTTCTCTTAGTAGAAAGCAGTATGTGCTTACTACTATCGATTATGTAACAAATTGGCCTATTACAAAAGCAGTTATATCTATAGATAATAAAACTACTACTAAATTTGTATATAAGGAAATCTATTACGCATATGGATTACTAAGGGAAATTCTATTAGATAATAGTACTAATTTCGTATCTAGAGTATTATAACATCTCTATAATAAACTTAAGACGAGGCATTAATTATCTACCCCTTATTACTTACGTATAAATAGTAAGAACAAGAACCTTAATAGTATCCTTAGGTCTATTCTAACTAGAATGTACGTTAGAAACGAAGTTACGATGTAGGAAGACTTCCTACTAAAAGTAGTCTTCTATTATAAAACTTGCATGCATTCTAGCATAGGTTTTAGCCTATATTATCTACTATATGGCCGTTATCTGCGTATTCTTAAGGATAAAAACTAGCCTTAACCGCTTAATATTGCTATTATAGATTATAAGAGGAGACTTATAGTTATAAAACATGTAAGGTACCTTATAAACGAGAAGCTCTTATAATAAGCGATCTATGTAAAGCTTGTTAACTCTTAAATACTTAAGAAGCATGCTAGACCTACTTTTAAGGAGAACAAGTAGGTCTTATTATAGAACCTAAAACTAACTAAACTCGTTCTAAAATGGACTAGGCCTTATAAAATCCTAAAGGCGTATTAGTTAGGCACGTATGCCTTACAAACTCCTAAAGGAAGAGTGTTATAGCATTTAACTTATAGCAATCGGCTTACAAAAGCTAATTACACGAGTGTAATAAGCTTTTAGAACCGTCCGAATCTATTAGTAGAGAAGTTATAGGTTAAACTAACTAGTTTATTAGTGCTTAATGCACTAGATAGCAAAGAATTAACAATCCTTAATGTTAAGACTTAGTCTACTCTATTAGAAGCTAAGTAGAGAAGACTATAGAACTTCGCCCTAAGATCTAATTATTGTCTAGGTACACGAAGATTCCTAGTAGGAGAGAAAGAAAAGGTTATAAGGACTATAACTAAGGTCGAAGACCTCGAAATCTCCTATAGCGTCTATAAGTTAAAAAGACTAAAAGCTACTAGGAAGTCTAGAAGCTAAGAGGACGCTTAGATAGCTCTAGCAAAGCTTGCTATCTAAGAAGCCCTTATAAAGGTAGATAAGCGGTATAAGTAATACTAAGAAAAGGTATTATAAAAGAAAATCGAAGACGGTAATAAGCTAAGAGATAAATTTAGCTGCCGCTAGTAGTAGAAAACTACTATAATAGAGTCTATAAACATAGAAAAGGACTCGGTACTAATTATAACTACTACAACGGACGTCTTAAAGGCCTTTAAGGCTACTAAGAAGAACTAGTATTCCTTACGTATAAGAAGAACTCCTATAAAGAAGTTTAGAATGTAAATTAAATAAGGAAATGTTAATTATAAGCTACTTTTAGCTACTAGTTGTCTATAATAAGGTAGAAGGCCTAACTATTAGTATAAATTAAAAA
>NW_024470155.1:0-2926 GCF_000721775.1 Aureobasidium melanogenum CBS 110374 | reverse complement strand
TTAAGATCCTCTACTATATAGAGTAGAACTACCTAAACTAAGAGGCTAAATATATAGAATACTAGGTAAGGAACTAACCTAGTCTATAATAGCCTTTATAATAGGCACCTCTATCTTCTCTATAGCTAGAGCTAATATAATAAGATACTTTTTCTACTTCTAGCTTTATAATTACTACTAGAAAGTATAAGTATTATTTAAAAGTACCTATTTAGAAACCTCCTATCTTTAAGAAAAAGATAAAGAATAAAGAAGTAGATAATTAGATTATTTAACTTAAAAACTAGATAGGTTTATAAGAGGACTTTATCTTTTATAGACTATTATAGGATAATAAAAAAAACTACCTTACTTCTTTTTATCTAGAAGGAGACCTATTTAATTACTAGTAAGAATACCTTATAGTTAATTCTTTTATAGCCTAATTATTAAAGATCTAGTACTATTATATAGATCTTAATTAGATAGAAACTAAAAAGAGATGATTTAAGTATATAAGATAGACTAGTTTAGCTAGAGCTTTTATAAGAGACTTATAAACCCTTTTATATAAACTTATCTTTATCCTATCTCTTAAAATTTTTCTTAGAAGGTATAGAGATAGCCTTTAAGAAGATATAAGAGATACTCTAGATATATAGCTTTATTTATTCTTAAATATCCTAATAGATAATTATATTAATAGGGCTATTACTCTTAATAAGGTTTATTTCTATTATAGGAAAAAGAACTAAAATAAGAATCTAAATATAACTATTAAATCCCTTAATATAATAGGTAAGAAAAAGAAAGGTAAGAGTAGTAATAAAGAAAAGGGTAAATAGGATAAGTTAAAAGTTACTTACTATTCCTATAATAAGTCTAGCTACTATACTAGAGAATACTATTTAAAAAATAAGTAAGTAAGATTATAACTAAGGTAACTTTCTTACCTTCTAAGGTCTCTAATAAAGAAAAGAACCTAGTTATAAGTATAGATATAAATATAACTACTAGATCTTTACTAGAAAAGGAGACTAAATACTTTACTACCTTAAATAGCAGTCTTCTTATACTATATAGAACTATTAGACCTTATAATAATATCTATAAGATTACCTTTATACTTAATACTATAGTATCTAGTATTTATATATTAGCTTTAAAAGCTAGAACCTTTTAAAAGAGTTTTATTATTTCTATTATAATAAAGTTAATTATTTTACTAAATAAGTAAACTATTATAATAAAGAAAGGACTTAAGTTACCTTATACTTTAAGAGACTAGTTAAGAACTCTTAAAGTGCAACTTATAGACTTTAAAGGATATAATATTATCCTTAGACTATCCTAGTTTATAAGATATAATCCTATAATTAATTAGTAGGTTAGTATAGTATAACTATTATATAAAGATACTTTTATAACCTATATTCTTAAATCTTACTCTAGGATCTTTATATTATAAGATATAAAAGTTAAGGATAAATAAGAACTACTATATATACTTACTAACCCTATAATAAATAGATAACTTAGTATAAAAAGAGCTTTCTTACTACTTATAGTACTATATACTTTTTCTAGCCTAGAGCTAGATAGTAAACCTACTATTATAATACTCTCTATCTTTGTTATAGTCCTATAATAGTATCTATCTATATTTAGAGAGGAACTACTAATAGGACTACTAAAGAAAAGGGATATTATCTATTTAATTAATACTAAAAATGTAAAGCTAATAAATATATAGGCCTATTTATTAAATCCGATATAGTTATAAGAATAGTAAAAGTAAATAGATATACTATTATAATAAGGTCTTATCTAAGAATCCTCTTTACTATAAGGAAGTCCTATTTTCTTTATACTAAAACCTAGTAATAAGTAAAGAATATATATTAATTTCTATACTTTAAATAAGCTTATAAAAAAGAATAGATACCCTCTACCTCTTATATAAGATTACTTAGATATACTTACTAGAGTAGCTTAGTTTATAAAGCTTAATCTTATTTCTAGCTTTTAGCAACTATTAATAGATCTAGATTCTATTATAAAGACTATGTTTAATACTTAATAGAAAAAGTATAAGTTTCTTATTATACCTTTTAGCCTCTATAATGCTTCTATAACTTTCTAGATATTAATAAACAAAGTTCTATATCCCTTCTTAAAAAAGTTAGTTATTATATATCTTAATAATATACTAATTTACTCTAAAACTAAAAAGAAATATATAAAGTACTTATATAATATTTTTTAAGTATTATAATAAGAGTAACTATTTACCTTTACTAAGAAGTATATAGTAAGAGTATAAAAAGTTAAATTCTATAGTTATCTTATTATACTAAACTATATATAACCTATATAAGATAAGGTTAAAGTTATCTAAGACTAGCCTATGCCTTAAACTATATAATAAGTCTATTAGTTTTTAGGACTTATAAGTTATTATTGCTATTATATTTATAGCTTTATAAAGCTTATAGCCCCTCTATTAGATTTATTAAAGAAAGAAGATATAAATCTTTGCACTATAAAAAGGAGACCTATTTAGTAGAACTTATAGTATACTTATTTCTTTAATAAGTTAAAAGAGACCCTTATAACTAGACCTATTCTAGTTATACCTAATACTTTAAAGCCTTTTTAGATTAAAACTAATACTTTAAAGTAGGTAATAGGATCTATTCTATACTAAAATAGTAAGGATAATAAGTTATATCCTATTATATTTAGTAAATGTAAATTAAAAGCTATAGAACTAAATTATCCTATCTATAAGAAGGAAGGACTTATAATTAAAGAAGCATTATGTATATAGACTATATATATTTAAAATAGATATAAGATAGTTATTCTAACTAATTATAAAAGTCTAAAGTACTTATAAACTATAAAAACCCTAAGTAAGTAAGTTATAAGGTAGTTTAAGGAGTTT
>NW_024470154.1:0-3148 GCF_000721775.1 Aureobasidium melanogenum CBS 110374 | reverse complement strand
TCGATCTTTTGACTCGCTCGTCTTTCTCGGCGAAATACTGGCCTTCCCCGTCGCAAAGGCACTCGCGCGCTCTTTTGGTATTTCACTTTCGCAGACTCCTCAACAATCAAACGACTAAGATATTGTCTGTGCCTGTACACCAACAAAACATCGAGTCGGAAGAAAAGCTTTAGCATTCTCGCGTCATCTTCGTCCTCGAGACTTTTTGACTAGCCTGATCCTCGCATGGTGCAAAAATCTCACCCTCGAATGTTGAGCGGCCGATCGTGAGCCGTCGTCTTTCTCTCCGTCTCGTCTAGTTCAGTTGCCTCCCCGTCAAACGTTAGCCGTAGCCAGTCACCAAGCACAGTTGACTGTCTCCTTCTGAGCTTTCATTATTGCAGGATTGTAGTATGCCGCACAGAAGCAGGCTCGACAACAGACTTAGGGACCATTCCGCCATCTAAGAGGAACAGACAAACCTTTTTCACTGGGTATGACTCCTGTCAGGGAGTGCGAGACTACCTCAGGTAGCAGGCAGCACCCTTGACCTACTAACGGACAGTCGAGAGGAGTCTATACACATCGCGAAGTGAAGACAAGAACGTATCGGACTAGAACAAAAGAGTCAGCAATGCGCTCAATAGCTTGCGGATACCGACCACCCTTGCTGCGATATTCGACGCGTCGAAACAAAGCCACACCCTCTGCACATGTCCCCGACTATTCAAGTTCGCCCTTCTTGCCTACTTGCCAACCATGGACTTTAGTCATCTTTGTCAGTATCCTTGGAGGACCCACTGAGCTTCACCTTAGGTTTATACTTGATCCTACGTGCAATGATGTAACAATAGTTCAAGGCACGCACCATGCAACACTTTGGGTAGTTGCGCTCACTGGTGTTCTTTTTCCATGGAACAGACTCTGTCTTCCAATACTAGAACGGCCCAGAGGACCTAAGAGGTTTCAGTCGTGAATCAGCTTCTAAGTAATCTCGCGGCTATGGTCGTCGATAGCAGAATCTTTTGTTCACAAGTACCCGTGGGCAAAATCCTCTCGAAACGAATGGAACTGACAGAGAGTCTGGAGCGAATCCAAATTTGTCTGACATACTTTGTGCTCATAAGGAGTGGTTGTTCGAAGAAAGTAGCACCTCTTATCATCAGCTGTTTCTCTACAAAGTGGCGTTGACGTCCCACATCACTCAATGCTATGCTTGTTGCTTGGCCACACGACGCCCAACGATTGTGCGCAGATACACAAGCTACTCAGTGCTCTGAACCATCTTCGGCGGCAGGCTTAGTTGTATTCTCCACGGCAAGGCCAGGTCGAGCTACGCGCTTGCCGAGATTTATCTCAATGGGAAGAAACTTCCACGCACGCTTCACAAAAGATCTTTGAGTAAGATCCGAGGAGTAAATCTCTGAAAGAGCATTTGATTCTTTGACTGATGTTGAGACCTCCACTGATTACGGTCAGGATCAATGGGATAGCGATTGCTGGAGATATACTTACCGGTCCGAGTCATTGGAGTCTGGCTATTGGACAGTGGAAGAATAGGTGCATGAGTAAGAGCTCCGACCGCGCCCTCTTCAACTTGAGCTTCTGCAGAACTGCAGTTGCTTATCGCGAAGAACACCGCAGCGATTTGGAAAAAGAGTCGCATCTCCGAAATAGTATGGTTTGACCGAGATGATGAGCCTCTAGTCAAAGCGATGTGATATAGCTGATCGAAGACTGCTCTCCAGATGCCAGTGTGATTCCGCAATGTCTCTGCGGGTACGTGAGAAGTTTTATAGAGCGTGTGGATCTGGAATTCAGCCTGATGCACGATAAGTCGCGATATTCGCTTGGCTGGCTCGAGGAGTCGTAATCTATCTGTAATAAAATCACTCACCAGGTAAGTCGTCGAAAGCCTGGGTCACAGAGCAAGGATTTTTCTGCAACGGGAAATATGCTTGCAAACAGGTATGCCTTTCCAAGAGATGATGTTCGTGTTTCCAAAATCAAGACAATTTATGATAAATTCCGCAGATGGTTATCAAAAGACTGCCGGCAAAACCGACACTAACACGATTTGCTGTGTTCAAAGCTGAACAGACCCGAATACAGCATACGCATTATGAACTGTGAGAATGTGCCGTGGACAAAGGGCGCATTTATCAGAACAACGTTCGAATACCTCTCCAATTTTCTAAGCAGACTCGCTCCTCAAACCCTACATATCAATAGCTTTCTGTTTTCAATCTTAGGCTCTAGATGATGTCCATACGCGGGAGCCCAGAAGCCAAATCGAATATACTTTCCACAGTCCCGAGACTATTGTCGCAAGCCGGCGAGACATGTTTACGAACAATCAGACGCCGGTCGTGTTTGAGTCTAGCAATGTTCAATTTCGACTGGGCTATGTTCAGTTGGTAGGCCATGAATTTCGTCTCCGAATTGAAGCTTAGTGACTGAAGTCCGACGACTCTTATTTCAAACTCCTTGTTCATCAGTAAATGTTCTTCCTCACGAATCGACCTGTTGATCTGTTCATATTCGGTTGCTGACTCTTCATCAGTCTTGGACATTGCGTTTGAAATGTAATGCCCGACTATCGAAAGATCGTCGAACTTTGAGACGAAGGATCCATCAAGAGGCAAATGAGGACGCTGCAGGTTAGGCAGGCTAAAATTCAACATCTGGTGGAGTGGATAGTTGGAGACAACGACGAGATCGCTGTAGGCTTTTAAAGCGCGCTTTCTGGCGTCCTCAGCAGCCTCAAATAGCACGAGGAGTTGCTTGGCTGGCGACTTCTCGTCAGGCATCTCTGGTGTGAAGCGGGCGAAGTTGTCGGGGGAACGTCTATGGAGTGGATCGCAAAGGGCTCTCAGCGTGTTGTCATTCGTACCTGCACCGGCTCCTAATTGAATGAGGTCTTCTTGATGTTTCCAAGTCCATCTCAGGAAGAGATCTTTCGCGATGCCGTGAGCTGGAAGGACCTCATAGTCGAAGAAATTATCTTGGATGTAGCCAATGGTAGCACCGATAATACCGAGGTTCTCTGCCAGTATATGAGCCGAATCCTGGTAGGCTGTCTCACTAGAGGTTCCATCGTCGGTATCTGAACCATAGTCAGATGCGCAACTTGAAGTTGGTTCTTCCTCGATACGCATCATGGTGTTGA
>NW_024470153.1:0-3171 GCF_000721775.1 Aureobasidium melanogenum CBS 110374 | reverse complement strand
CGCCATGTTGTTATGTTAATGCAGAAAAGAAGGGTGAGATTTGACGACGTGGAGCGCGTTGAGTGGTTTGCGAAACTTCTGTCCGTGCACTGTACTCTCGTAAATCAGTGACGTCGCCCGTGTCAGCTTATCGACTTCGCTGGGTCGGGTATACGAAACTTCCACATAGTCCACTCGGTAGCCTAGGCAAGTAGGTAATTTCTGGAGCCAAAGGCACCGGCTTCCTCGGAAAGCGTCTCTGGCCAAAAAGTGATGCATATTCTGTCTGAAGAGGAGAGGAGTTTGCCGACCAAGACGCCTGTCAAGCTTGACTTGCGTCATTCTTACAGCTGCCACGAGGTCCGCAGCGCAGAACACTATCATCGAGCAGCGAGCCTTTCGTAGCATTGTTTCTTGACAACTGCTTGAATTTAAATACTGAGCAGGAGTATGTGACGCCATTGATCTCGCCACTTGTTCTGGCAAACCCTGCAAATACACTTTTCTAGCTACATATAAACTCCGTCTCATCGAAAAGCATTCATAAATCCCTTAAAGCCAGACATGAACGACTCGGAAGCCAGTCACAACGATGTAGTCCCATTTTTGGAGCCTCAGGTTCAGCATACCACAAACCTGACGCACACCAGGCATGGGCAAGAGACATGTCCTTTATATTCGTGTACTATCACGCTATCATGCAACTTGTTCATGAAACACGAATTAGATGCACCTGATATACCCTCATCGAATCGCAGGTGGTTTCTAGCACACATTGAAGTCATCGGGACTATGCTGAACATCTCCACCTTTCCAAGCAAACGACTTTTGAGATCCCCTCATAGTCCTCCCTCCACGTCTCACTCCAAGCGTCTGACGCAAAGTTACACACTGCAGGGTGCGGAAGTTGGTATTGCAAACGACTACAAGAAACGCAACTTTGTCATCCGCGTTCGTGCCGAGGCTGAGCAATTCTTGCTAGAGGTGGAATCTCTTTCTGTCTTGCTGAACGTCATTCATGTTCTTGAGACAGCGATCGATATCAGTCTTCCACTAGAGAACAGGAAAATGCCTGGGTCATCGAGGTATCCACGCCGTACGCCAGTGGCTATACCATTGAAGGATCAACCAACGAGAACGATGCTTTTCAAGAGATGGATAAGGAGGGTAGTCCGACCAAGTTACTTTCCTTCAACGGGTGTTGGTAGGGAAGTCATCACCACGTCTTTGTCAAATGTACGTGATACCAACAGATCTATCAGGTCATGGTCTTTTCGAAGCTGACAACCCTTCACAGATCTGCCCATGTGTATCCTGCAATACACAGCTTACAGCGCATAGCGGATCATCATCGATTGAACTTGGACGAAATCTTGCAAGTGAGAATTCGAGGCGCTGGAAAAATTATGATTTGTCAGACTCGCAGACGGAGTCTTGGATTAAAGAACTCGGTATGGCATATCGATGCACGGGAACACTCAGCTATGCAAGCTCCTACAAGTATCAGTTTTGCGAACAGGATGGTCGTCAGGTACCAGTCTGTAGAAAGAAAAAATAAACTCACCGTCTATGAGGAGAAACGCCTCTAATATCTTGTGTAACCCACTGTATATGTCTAGCGGGAGATCATCTTCGTAGGGGTCATCGTCGCTAGGGCTACTACTAGATTGATTGATTGATTGATTGATTGATTCGATTGATCAGGCTACTTGGCTCTACAGCAAACCTATCAGCCGCCTCCTACTGGTTCTACCTTTTATGTTCCTCTTTGCCCTTGTTCCATTCTAGCTTCCCCTTATTCGTCTGTCCTTCCTTGCGCAGCGAACCCTCCCGTCTTGCAAAGGAAGCTAAGAACCGCCTTTACCGCCGGAATGTCCGCTTTCCATTTTTCCCTTGGTCCATCCACTGGCTGTGCAGTTCTTGGGTCTTCCCAAGGGTTCCACCCCCGAAGTATATAAGATAGGTCTCTCCACCTGTGTCCTACTGCCTCGATAGCGATCTGGCGATCCTCTAGTAGGAGGGGACATTCGTATATCACATGAGTGATGGTTTCTCGTGCTGCTCCGCACTCGCAACCTGCTGTATCTACTGTTTTCTTCCGATACAGATTGCTCCGTAGCCGTGAGTGTCCTGTGCGGCACTGGACGAGGATAGATGCCTCCGCGGCTGATAGTGCGTTGTACACTGCTGCTATGTGTGGTCCGGGAAGAGCCCCATCTAGCTGCCATGTGTATGCGCCTATGTCGTGGATGTTCTGAGGTCGCTGGGTCCTTATCCTTTCCCAGACTTCGTTCAGTCGTGTTTGCAGTGTCTGCCTGGTTACCCTTAGCGCCATCTTCTTTGTTGGCCTTGCATAGCGCTGTTGGTATATCTTTGACCTTGTGAGGCTAAGGATTGATGGGCTCGGTAGATCAGGTGAGTTAGGAGGGTTAGAAGGAGTCGGAGGGTCAAGAGGGTCAGGAAGGTAAGGGGTGTTAGTGGTGTGCTCGTCGATGAAACCATCTTCAATTGTCTCCTTTGCCAACCTGTCCGCCTTCTCGTTCCCCTTGATACCCTTATGGGCTGGTATCCACTGTACTAGAACCGACCTCTCCTCCCGCTTGCCGAGGGCGGCTATGTGGTTCCGGATATACCGTACAATGTATTGCCCATTCGGACTCTTCCCTTCTACGATGTGTCGTATAGCCCGCTTGCTATCTGTTGCGATGATTGTGGTCCTAGGGAGTGGTCTTTTCCGGGCTCGGTGAGCTAGGGCCGCTTCGATAGCAATGAGTTCTGCAACCGTTGGATCACCAGCTGCCCAGTCGGGTATCGTCCTTTGGGTGATAATCTTTCCACTCTCTCCTTCTACTACTGCGATTCCTGCCCTTCCCTTTTCAAAGGCGGCGTCTGTGTATAGAGTGTGCTTGTCGTTCCTAGGCATCCTTGCTCGAAACTGCCGGATGACCTCTTCTTCATCTCCCTCTAGACCTCTAGCCCTACATCCTTGGATGCCCTCGTTCCATCGTTCCTGGAGAACCGGCTCTACTGTCCCCATTAGACTATCTACTGTAAGCCCGATGGTAGGGCCAAACTTTCTAGCCGTGATGGAGAGTGGAGATGGGTAACTCTTGCCCTGCGTGTATAGCCTCGTGAGACTGTCGAACAGTGGGTTTGTTTCCGGGATGGTAAGGCTCCGGACGAGATGGTTTG
>NW_024470152.1:0-3734 GCF_000721775.1 Aureobasidium melanogenum CBS 110374 | reverse complement strand
CCAACTCAATCAACACACACGTATTGGTTCCACCCCTTGATACCTATTCCTCCGGTAGTTCTACCTTCCGACAATCAGGCGATACTTTTCAACTGTTAGCATAATATAACTATTATATAAAAATACTCTTATAACTTATGTTCTTAAATCCTACTCTAGGATCTTTATATTATAAGATATAAAAGTTAAGGATAAATAAGAATTACTATATATACTTACTAACCCTATAATAAATAGATAACTTAGTATAAGAAGAGCTCCCTTACTACTTATAGTACTATATACTTTTTCTAGTCTAAAGCTAGATAGCAAACCTACTATTATAACGCTCCCTATCTTTATTATAGTCCTATAATAATACCTATCTATATTTAAAAAGGAATTACTAACTAGACTACTAAAGAAAAGAGATATTATCTATTTAATTAATACTAGAGATATAAAGCTAATAAACATATAGGCCTATTTATTAAATCTAATATAGTTATAAGAATAGTAAAAGTAAATAGATATACTATTATAATAAGGTCTTATCTAAGAATCCTCTTTACTATAAGGAAGTCCTATTCTCTTTATACTAAAACCTAGTAATAAGTAGAGAATATATATCGATTTCTATACTCTAAATAAGCTTATAAAAAAGAATGGATACCTTTTACCTCTTATATAAGATTACTTAGACATACTTACTAAAGTAGCTTAGTTTATAAAGCTTAATCTTATTTCTAGCTTTTAGTAACTATTAATAGATCTAGATTCTATTATAAAGACTATGTTTAATACTTAATAAAAAAAGTATAAGTTTCTTATTATACCTTTTAGCCTCTATAACGCTCCTATAACTTTCTAGATATTAATAAATAAAGTCTTATATCCCTTTTTAGGAAAATTAGTTATTATATATCTTAATAACATACTAATTTACTTAATAACTAAGAAAGAATATATAAAGTACTTATATAACATTTTTTAAGTATTATAATAAGAGTAACTATTTATCTTTACTAAGAAGTATATAGTAGGAGTATAAGAAGTTAAATTTTGTAGTTACACTATTATACTAAACTATATATAACCTATATAAGATAAGGTTAAAGTTATCTAAGACTAGCCTATCCCTTAAACTATATAATAAGTCTATTAGTTTTTAGGACTTATAAGTTATTATTACTACTATATTTATAGCTTTATAAAGCTTATAGCCCCTCTATTAGATTTATTAAAGGAAGAAGATATAAATCTTTATACTATAAAAAAGAGACCTATTTAGTAGAACTTATAGTACACTTATTCTTTTAATAAGTTAAAAAAGACCCTTATAACTAGACCTATTCTAGTTATACCTAACCCTTTAAAGCCTTTTTAGATTAAAACTAACACTTTAGAGTAGGTAATAGGATCTATTCTATACTAAAATAGTAAGGATAATAAGTTATATCCTATTATATTTAGTAGACGTAAATTAAAAGCTATAGAACTAAATTATCTTATCTATAAAAAGGAAGGACTTATAATTAAAGAAGCATTACATATATAGACTATATATATTTAAAATAGATATAAGACAGTTATTTTAACTAATTATAAAAGTCTAAAGTACTTATAAACTATAAAAACCCTAAGTAAGTAAGTTATAAGATAGTTTAAGGAGTTTTCTAAGTATAATATTAAGATTTAATATAAGAAAGGATTAGAAGCTATTGTCCTTAACACTATATTATAGCGCCCTACTTTTATAAGGAATACTTTTATAAATATTATAGAATATATTAATACTATACGTTTCTAAGTAGATAAAGAAACTAACTTTATAGAAGTAATAATTACCTTTTAACTATTAGATACTCTTTTATAAGAAGAGTACTTATAAAAGCTAGTATAAGAAAAAGTAATTAACTACATAGTTATTAATAATAATAGAATACTAGAGTTATAATATATTCTACTAGATAATAAGAGAGTTATACTATATCTTATACTAGAATTCTATATAGATTTCTTAGATTATATGTATTATAACTATAGCTATTTTAGCTCTTCTAGCTTACTTAGATATATAGAGTCTAGAATATAGTAGCCTTCTATTAAAAAAGATATTAGGTACTTTAGTAAGCACTATCCTATTTATTAGATTACTTAGAAAAAGAGTAGTAAGAAGAATAAGATATGCTTCTATTAAATTAATATAGAGTTATAACTATTTAAATACTAGGTACTAGATATTATTAGCCCTATACCCCCTTCTCTTAGTAGAAAGTAGTATATGCTTACTACTATTAATTATATAATAAATTAGCCTATTATAAAAGTAGTTATATCTATAGATAATAAAACTACTACTAAATTTATATATAAAGAGATCTATTATATATATAGATTACTAAGGGAAATTCTATTAGATAATAGTATTAATTTTATATTTAGAGTATTATAATATCTCTATAATAAGCTTAAGATAAGGCATTAGTTATCTATTCCTTATTACCTATATATAAATAGTAAGAATAAAAACCTTAATAGTATCCTTAGGTCTATTCTAACTAGAATATATATTAGAAATAAAGTTATAATATAGAAAGACTTCTTACTAGAAGTAGTCTTCTATTATAGAACTTATATATATTCTAGTATAGGTTTTAGCCTATATTACTTACTATATAGCTATTATCTATATATTTCTAAGAATAAAAACTAGTCTTAACTACTTAATATTACTATTATAGATTATAAGAAAAGACTTATAGTTATAAAACATATAAGATACCTTATAAATAAGAAGCTCTTATAATAAGCAATCTATATAAAGCTTATTAACTCTTAAATACTTAAGAAGCATTCTAGACCTATATTTAAAAAGAATAAGTAGGTCTTATTATAGAACCTAAAACTAACTAAACTTATTCTAAAATAGACTAGGCCTTATAAAATCCTAAAGACATATTAGTTAGGTATATATGCCTTATAAACTCTTAAAGAAAGAGTATTATAGTATTTAACTTATAGTAATCGGCTTATAAAGGCTAATTATATAAGTGTAATAAGCTTTTAGAACTATCTAAATCTATTAGTAGAGAAGTTATAAGTTAAACTAACTAGTTTATTAGTACTTAATATACTAGATAGTAAAGAATTAATAATCTCTAATATTAAGACTTAGTCTACTCTATTAGAAGCTAAGTAGAGAAGACTATAGAACTTTACCCTAGGATCTAATTATCGTCTAGGTATATAAAGATTCCTAGTAAGAGAGAGAAAAAAGGTTATAAGGACTATAACTAAGGTTAAAGACCTTAAAATCTCTTATAGTATCTATAAGTTAAGAAAACTAAAAGCTACTAGGAAGTCTAGAAGCTAAGAGGATGCTTAGATAGCTCTAGTAGAGCTTACTATTTAAGAAGCCCTTATAAAGGTAGATAAGTAGTATAAGTAATACTAAGAAAAGGTATTATAAAAGAAAATTAAAGATAGTAATAAGCTAAGAGATAAATTTAGCCGCTACTAGTAGTAGAAAGCTACTATAATAGAGTCTATAAATATAGAAAAGGACTTAGTACTAATTATAACTACTATAATAGATATCTTAAAGGCCTCTAAAACTACTAAGAAGAACTAGTATTCCTTACGTATAAGAAGAACTTTTATAAAGAAGTTTAGAATATAAATTAAATAAGGAAATATTAATTATAAGCTACTTTTAGTTACTAGTTATCTATAATAAGGTAGAAGGCCTAACT
>NW_024470151.1:0-3749 GCF_000721775.1 Aureobasidium melanogenum CBS 110374 | reverse complement strand
TATAATACTAAGTTATACTCGTAGTAGCTCGGCTCCTATTATTAGTTCTCCTCTTATGCCTATAAGTCCTAAGCGTATAACTATAGCTTAGTTTATAGCCGCTACCCCTTTACGCTAGGCTAACTATATTATCGATAGTATTAGCAGTTAGCGTAAAAGTTTTAATACTACTCCTACCTAGTTCTCTAGAAACATTAGAGTTTAATTTAAGATATTAGTTAACCTAACCTATAGACTAACTACTACTCGTTGCCTTTAGATCCGTAATGCTATCTATAAGTAGGACTATAAGTTTTTTAATAAGGGTTCTATAGGTCCTCGTAACTTTCTTACTCTAACTCCTTATAGATAGGTAGCTCTAGGCGTAAACTCTATACGTGCTTATGCTCTATACTGTCTCTAGATAGAGTATATCTCCCTTTAGAAGGCTCGCTATAGCTGTAGCTCTAGTAGTTCTCTAGAGTGATTATTATAGAAGGGTTTTAGATTAAGGATATAGTTATAGAGGTGCAACTATGATTTTAACTAGTTTTTAGGGTTTTTCCTTTGTTATAAGGAGGTTTTTATAATCTTTTTAAGGTAGTAGAATGTTACTAACCTTCTTTTCTTTTTAATTTATACTAATAGTTAGGCCTTCTACCTTATTGTAGATAACTAGTAGCTAAAAGTAGCTTATAATTAACATTTCCTTATTTAATTTATATTCTAAACTTCTTTATAGGAGTTCTTTTTATGTGTAAGGAATACTAGTTCTTCTTAGTAGCCTTAAAGGCTTTTAAGGTATCTATTATAGCTATTACTTCTACTTTAGTTAACTTCTCTAGTTAAGATATCCTAGTTGCAATAGTTATAATTAGTACTAAGTCCTTTTTAGTGTTTATAGACTCTATTATAGTAGCTTTCTACTACTAGCGGCGGTTAAATTTATCTCTTAGCTTATTACCGTCTTCGATTTTCTTTTATAACACCTTTTCTTAGTATTACTTATGCTACTTATCTACCCTTATAAGGGCTTCCTAGATAGCAAGCTCTACTAGAGCCATCTAAGCGTCCTCTTAGCTTCCGGACTTCCTAGTAGCTTTTAGTCTTCTTAACTTATAGACGCTATAGGAGATCTTAAGGTCTTCGACCTTAGTTATAGTCCTTATAACCTTTTCTCCCTTCTCTACTAGGAATCTTCGTATACCTAGACGATAATTAGATTCTAGGGCGAAGTTCTATAGTCTTCTCTACTTAGCTTCTAATAGAGTAGACTAAGTCTTAATATTAGGGACTATTAATTCTTCGCCATCTAGTGCATTAAGTACTAATGAACTAGTCGGTTTAACCTATAACTTCTCTACTAATAGATTCGGACGGTTCTAAAAGCTTATTACACTTATGCAATTAGCCTTCGTTAGCTAATTACTATAAGTTAAATACTATAATACTCTTCCTTTAGGAGTTTATAAGGCATATGTACCTAACTAATATGCCTTTAGGATTTTATAAGGCCTAGTCCATTTCGGAATAAGTTTAGTTAGTTTTAGGTTCTATAATAAGACCTACTCGTTCTCCTTAAAAGTAGGTCTAGTATGCTTCTTAAGTATTTAAGAGTTAATAAGCTTTACATAGATCGCTCGTTATAAGAGCTTCTTATTTGTAAGGTGCCTTATATGTTTTATAACTATAAGTCTCTTCTTATGATCTATAATAGTAATATCTAGCGGTCGAGGCTAGTTTTTATCCTTAAGAATACGCGGATAATAGCTATATAGTAGATAATATAGACTAAAACCCGTGCTAGAATGCATACAAGTTCTATAATAGAAGACTACTTTCGGTAGGAAGTCTTCCTACATTATAACTTTATTTCTAATGCACATTCTAGTTAGAATAGACCTAAGGATACTATTAAGGTTCTTATTTTTGCTATTTATATATAGGTAATAAGGGGTAGATAATTAATGCCTTATCTTAAGCTTATTATAGAGATGTTATAATACTCTAGACACAAAATTAGTACTATTATCTAATAGAATCTCCCTTAGTAATCTATATACGTAATAGATTTCCTTATATACAAATTTAGTAGTAGTTTTATTATCTATAGATGCAACTGCTTTTATAATAGGCTAATTTGTCGCATAATTAATAGTAGTAAGCATATACTGCTTTCCGCTAAGAGAAGGGGGCATAGGGCTAATAACGTCTAGTACCTAGCGTTTAAATAGTTATAACTCTATATTAATTTAATAGAAGCATATCTTATTCTCCTTACTACTCCTTTTCTAAGTAATCTAACAAATAGGATAGTGCCTACTAAAGTACCGAATATCCTTTTTAATAGAAGGCTACTATGCTCTAGACTCTATATGTCTAAGTAAGCTAGAGGAGCTAAAATGGCTATAGTTGCAATGTATATAATCTAAGAAATCTACATAGAATTCTAGTATAAGATATAGTGCAACTCCCTTATTATCTAGTAGAATATATTATAACTCTAGTATTCTATTATTATTAACGACTGCGTGGTTAATTGCTTTTTCTTATACTAGTTTTTATAAGCGCTTTTCTTTTAGAAGAGTACTAGAAAGTTAAAAGGCAATTATTACTTCTATAAAGTTAGTTTCTTTATTTACTTAGAAACGCATAGCATTAATACGTTCTATAATATTTGTAGAAGTATTCCCTATAAAATTAGGGTAACGTAATATAGCATTAGGGATAATGGCTTCTAATCCTTTCCTATATTAAATCTCGATATTATACTTAGAAAACTCCTTAAACTACCTTATAACTCGCTTGCTTAGGGTTTTTATAGTTTATAAGTACTTTAGACTTTTATAATTAGTTAAAATAACTATCTTATATCTGTTTTAGATATATATGGTCTATATGCGTAATGCTTCTTTAATTGCAAGTCCTTCCTTTTTATAGATAAGATAATTTAGTTCTACTACTTTTAATTTACGTCTACCGAATGTAATAGGATATAACTTATTATCCTTGCTATTTTAGTATAGAATAGATCCTATTACCTACTCTAAAGCGTTAGTTTTAATCTAAAAAGGCTTTAAAGTGTTAGGTGCAACTAGAATAGGTCTAGTTATAAGGGTCTCTTTTAACTTATTAAAGGAATGAGTATACTATAAGTTCTACTAAATAGGTCTCTTTTTTATAGCGCGAAGATTTATATCTTCTTCCTTTAGTAAATCTAATAGAGGGGCTACAAGCTTTATAAAGCTACGAATATAGTAGCGATAATAACTTACAAGTCCTAAAAACTAATAGACTTATTACGTAGTTTAAGGGGTAGGCTAGTCTCGGATAACTTTAACCTTATCTTGCATAGGTTATGTATAGTTTAGTGTAATAAGATGACTATAGAATTTAACTTCTTACACTCCTACTATATATTTCTTAGTAGAGGCAAATAGTTACTCTTATTATAATACTTAAAAAACATTGTGTAAGTGCTTTATATGTTCCTTCTTAGTTTTAGAGTAAATTAGTATATTATTAAGATATATAATAACTAATTTTCCTAAGAAGGGATATAGGACTTTATTTATTAATATCTAGAAAGTTATAGGAGCGTTATAGAGGCTAAAAGGCATAATAAGAAACTTATACTTTTCCTACCGAGTATTAAACATAGTCTTTATAACGGAGTCTAGATCTATTAATAGTTGCTAAAAGCTAGAAACAAGATTAAGCTTTATAAACTAAGCTACTCTAGCAAGTGCATCTAAGTAATCTTATATAAG
>NW_024470150.1:0-4260 GCF_000721775.1 Aureobasidium melanogenum CBS 110374 | reverse complement strand
GTCTCAGCATATTATCCCGTCACAGGGAACGAAGCTGGTGATCGCATATTTGTCGAATAACGGCGGGTCCTATCTGGCTATAGGCTTGCCAACAGGTTCGATTGTCTCGTAACAGACAAGCACCAAAGTGTCTCTCCGAGCCTTTATTGACTCTTCCTTGTTTTTTGATTGGATCGCTGTCGCATCTTCAACCTCACCTGGAAACTTGAGTCGCGAGATGTCAGAGTATTCGGGTCAGTGTGTAGATTGTACCGCGGTGGAAACACATATTTTTGCAAACGAGAAGTGATGTACGGGATATTGTGCTATCAATGAATTGGCACACGCTGGCACAGACCCTTCTTATGGGTGTTTAGGGTATCAAGCGATCTGTATCACATTGATGCGAAGATTCCATCCCTCTGCTACTCTTCTTCGTTGACTTTGGACCATCTGATGTGATCTTGAACGGCAGGTGTCTGGAGAAACGTATGGACATATACATCACCTGGTCTATACAACATCTATGGCTTCCATCATCAAGCCTGCATGCATCATCCAGTACTGTAACTCTGGACGCGACACGATATGGCCTGTAAGCCGAACAAGGCAAAGCGAAGATGTTTCTTAAAGATATCACTTTGCCTCGCTTCCATGTTGCGCATACAGCCAGATTATCTTGGCCAAATCTCACATCCTAGAATTTCACCACTATACTGCAAAAGTGTTGGTTCAAGACCAGGATCCGAAGCTTCATGAATCTGGGATTTTTCAGATACTTAGGATTTGTCCCCTACTCATCCCTTCATGGTGAAATAATCGACATGTATCATGGCCCCAAGCCACTGTGCAACGCTACAGCTGGCATCTGCCAGCTCCATCGACGGATATCATCGCCATGTGAACTCCGCCCACTATCGTTTGCCAATCTCTCGGATGTAGACATACTCTGTACAAATCCCTTCTAGGGTCGCGCTCTGCTAATAACAATAGTGTGAGAGGAGATCTGGCAGCAGTTATATCATACTTTGCAAGGGGGTAAAGCAATCTTCTAGCAGTATTATTGCCACGAAACTGAGACATGTACTCTAGGAGGCGTACGTGGCAGGGATTGATGGAGTCATCGTTCGGGAGACGGTCTTCAAAAATCTTTCATATCTGTGGAGCTGCCACAGAGATGATGATTCTTTGTATGAAATTGTACTATCCATGACCTCGACATATGGACGCACATGACGTTCGATCACCTTTTCAAGCTATGTATCCAACACAGACGAACTCCTAAGATTGAAAAATCGTCCTGGCGAGCCACTTCAATGGCGCTGTCGATGACATTTGTGCGGAGAAATACATGACTTGACTCTACATGATTGCGTTTTCTTCCAATTTGCCCTCAGGCTCAAGTGGTAGAGTGTACAGAGTCATGACCTACTCGTTTCCTTGAAGCTCATACACAGAATTTGAGCATTTTCCAAACACTGGTGTGTCTGGGTGGTTGAGAGGTGGGAGCGGCGGGCCAATCATTTGCAGATCTCTAGGGGAACATGGTGATATGCATGGACTCTGCATTGATGATTGATCCGGGGCTCGACCCGAAGCTCGACCCGAAGCTTGATCTGCATTCTGGCCTGGAGCCTGACCTGTATTAGAACCCGAAGATCTTTGTAAAACCACGTCTGGAGTCGTGCTTGGAGTCCTGCATGACGATGACGACACCACGGGTGCTTCGGCTGTCCTATCACAGCTTCGATTCCAGTACCTTGGACAGACAAAGTGAAGGACCGCTGCCAGGATGACACAGCATACCACAACAGCTTCAAGGATCACTCCAGCTATAGTGGCAGGGGGCGACCCGTTCTTAGATATGGAGGATTCCTTCGTGTGTGTCGATATGAGGCTGTGAGCGAGTGCTTACCCGGTGGACTCAGCTGGCACGTTGGACTGCAGTGCCAATGACGGCTCAGATGGAAAATCCCTCTCCTGGCTGAAGCATCATCTGTGCGCTCAAAGCTAGCTTTCTCTGTTTCTGCAAAGATGTGGACAAGTTCTTACAGAGTAGAAGATCAGTCATGCTGAAGAGAGCGGGGCCAGAACTTACGGTGACTAGAATCGAATGCACCTCCGGAGCTGAAGACATTTCACTCTTGCGATCGTGGGGAAACTCATGCTCCAAAATGATACAGCGTATGATCGTAGGTTCTCACGTCCTGGATTGGCGTACAAGATTAAGCTATCTATGTCACAGCATTCCTATGTAGACGTGTTCGGACACAAACACAAGCAAACAGTAAGTATCAAGAGGCTTCCTCCCTTCACTCGAAGACTAGCCACCTGTTGCGTGTCGAGATCTCGATGCCATTCATTCTGATCTGGTCGTAGGTGAGAGCCTGGTGCGACCAAGACTGATGGACTTCAAGAACAGAAGAAACATAAGACACGAGCAAAACGTAAAAGAGCCTTAATTAGCATCTAAAAACGAGGTAGGGAGCATCAAGAGAGCGAAAGCAGCAAAGTACACACCTGGGCAGGACTACTCTTCAAGTGTTAAGACCGAGAGGTTCTTGCAAAAAAGGATTATGTGACGAAGCATTGCTCCAAAGCACACAAAGGAGCTTTTCCAAGCTCTCAACAGAACAAATGCCGTTATCTCAGCCAGATCTAGAACTAACACACATAGACTGGAGACCCATCTACACAAATTCAAGCGAGGGGAATCAAACAGATGCAAGTATAGAGTAACAGAGATAGTGTAACACCGACCATACCAAGAACAGCAGACTACTACCCTCTCTTTTCTGAATTTGACCACCAACACCGGTTGATATATGGATCGGATAGACAGCTGATTCCTCTTGCGACATGAATAGGTTAGGAATATCATATCAGATCAAGTCAACGAGAATCAAACATAGGAATGATGTGAGTTGTAACCATTTTGCTTCCGTCACTGCATACAGAATGCCCCTCCACACAATCATTAACGATACCGACAATTTGATGCACTCTCTAGAGCACTTCGAGCTGGCTGCAGTGGCTCAGAGAGACATCCTCATGGGACAACTTCGTGGCCTTCCTTGTTCCAAGACAAATCCACGCCCGAATGAACAAGAAAAACCACATGGGAAGCTGTAGGAGCTAGATGAATCTGGCGAGTGCATGGCTCGGAAGAGACTGGCGTGCGAGCTTACAGTTGGCGCTCGTAACAGTCACGAAGACACAGACACAAACGACAACACAAATTGAAAGAAGGGGTCGGAGACGTACACACCGTCGTGGGCATGGATAATGTGATTGAGCGATTTTCTGTATCGCCGTGGAAAAGTGTTTGCTGTAGATAGATTACCAAATCGCTAGAGATGGATTACACGCCGAAGCCTATTCGTGATATGGAAGGGGTTAAAGATAGCACGGAAGAGTTGACGAATCTGCAGAACCACGGTACAGCGCGTAAAGAACATAACGATGTGCCCTCGCAGACAGATTCCGGGCGGAGACTGGTCTATGCTCTTCGATCTAATCAATATTGCTTGAGCATCACGTCTTCAACGCATGTGCCACTCACTTACTTCTCTAGGAAACACTGAAACCACACCGGGGAACTGGTAAGTTCGTGCTCGACTAATGCAAAGGTCATGGTGGTTTAGTGGGGCCTTGCTGATCGTAGTCAAAAAGAGCAGGTTGTAGTGCTGTGCCCCCTCGCTGATACGCGCTTATCTGTCAGTCCCAATCTTAGCGCGACTATTGTAGATTGGCTCTCTACACGCAGCATACAGCGACGGGACTTGACTCGCCCAGGTCGAACAGACCTGCCTGCAGCCTGACATCCCGAGCATAGATATCGCTCACACGATTAATTGGCGTCTCACCATTCCCAGACCAGTCAGCCGGTCAGTGGGGCGTCTGCGCGTTTGGCTTGGCGCTCGGATATCAGGGCCGAACTGTGGGTGCCGCCGACAGACCTCTGACAAAACCGCAGTGTGCCTTGTACTCTCCGATAGACTCACGTTGTTGGGGTCCAAGAAGCAAATTATGTTTTGCCGCCATCTACCTTCGCGTGCCCTAAGCATGTGTATCGATGCGAAAACTTCGGTCGTGACCTGTGCCAATTCGAAAACCTCATATCACTCACGGATCGGTCTTGGCGTATTGTGTTCAGCCTGTCTCAACCAACACTGAGCTCTTCTGAGCGCGAGTCCTCTCGCCAAAAGATCTCGAAGGACATGGCGAGAATAACAGAATATGGCCTTCTTCATAACATAGCGAGCTATGCCCTGTATGACC
>NW_024470149.1:0-4273 GCF_000721775.1 Aureobasidium melanogenum CBS 110374 | reverse complement strand
GATGATAGAATTTGTAAGCGGGGTTCCATCTTCGAGAGCCTCGTGAAGAGAGCCATTCTTCTTCGCATGCCAGCTCCCGCCAATTGTGGTTACCATATCGACAGTACCTCCGCCGAAGTATCTCCTGCTTAGCAGTAGCTTTCGTAGCTTGGCCGACTGCTTCTGCACAATGAGAGCGCCCAATTGGGGATACCCAAAGATCTTGTAGAAGCTGACTGCGACAAGATCTGGCGATGTGGAAGTCTTGCTTAGATCGAGAGGGCTTGTGCTAGCCAAGGCGGCCGCGTCCAGGAGGGTGTACGTCTCGGACTCGTTGTCTGTGTTTCCTCTAATGAGTCCTGGCCTGATGGACGTTAGTATTCGAGCATGATTTGTCCGCACTTGTCCTCCCTTACCAGTGATTGGGTAGTCGTCTGCCTGTCATGTTCGACTGGCCTGGATAGGCCAAGAGATTGACCCGCTCTGACTGGTGACCGGCCCTGGTGGGTTCCAGAATCCACTCGTCAATATCACCATCCTGGATGAAACATCGATGGGCTTTGGCCAGCTCTCGTGCTCCCACCAAACTGGTGTGAGAGTCGCGGTGATAGCCATACCAAAATTCCTTCCCATTTGCTTCCGCGTAATCGCGGAAGCAATCAGCGGTGAGCTTTATGGCCGCCGTGGCATTAGCTACGAAAACAACATCCCAATCCTTCGTGCTGGCACCAAAGAACTCCAGTACTCGCTTCCGGACTGATTGAATATCGTTTGCGATAGCTTGAGCCGGTCCGGAGTTAGAGTGTGGATTTGCGTATCGTCTGTGCCTGAGGTCTTCATGCACGCGCTCGATCAACTCTTGGGAGTATGGCTAACAGTAGTCAGGATGGTGGCTGGTCGTCTGGATTGGATGGCCATTGAGAAATTATGCTTTCTTACCGGTGTTCCAGCACTGTCGAGATAAACGACATTTTCGAACTGGGGATAATCGCCTTTTCTGTCTTGGTGCATGCTTCCCTGCTTTTGCTGGCCTGATTGATATCGCCCTCAATATTACATTCAGTCTGACTGCGCGGAGCTGCGCGATGTTCGACACTTATGCATCGTTCGTTGCTTCTTCTCTCGATAGTTCTTGCGATTTGGTAGCGGTTTGTGATCTGCTCGACCAATTGGGAATAAATTACGTTCGGTCTGTTCCACTCTGGTTTATTACGCCACGCGAACCTACAAAACACCCTCGGTACGGGACAGCACGTTTCTGGGATTGGAGCTCAATTCCTCCAAAAGATATTGTGAGCGGCATGAATTCGAACCGGCCAGTATCGTCTTCTGTAATTAAACAGATCGAATAGATAGACTGCCTGCGGAGAATAGCTTCAGATCCGTCAACGATTGAGCAGGTGACGAATCCACTTTCCATGTATTAGTTGCCGCGGTCAATAATCTTGTCAACCGGCCGATCGTCTTTCTGATACGTTCAAATCATATTGGTCAGTCTGACGACGCGCAATGACTGTTCCCATGGCGGCTGGCTGGTAGAGAAGAATACGACGTGATTCAAGTAGTGGATGAGACGATTGATTCCGCGGCCGCTGCGCATAGAACTGTAGCGATCAATGTTGTTCCTATGGATGAAAAAGCCCAGCCCATAGCTAATAGGAACGTGGGACTACCGTAGTGAGAATCTGGATCTGACCACATGAAGCTGGTTCTGAGTGAAAACCCCATGACTGACAAAACACTGGCGACGATCCAAAGAACAGGAGCATCTGGCTCTCCCAAATGACAATTCCATATGCTCTGCAAGACCTTCGAGACGATGACCATCATGAAGTTGGCACCCATAAAGATGGACATGTTGAAAAGGTTGGAAACGAACATCATGGCTACACCCTCGCAGGTTCTGGGCAATGCTTGATGAGATCGACCTGTGGGGTTTCTCGTCTTTGGGGATGCATTGGACGGGGACGACTGATTTGTCATTGAGAGCTTGAGAGAATTTGTGCCCTGTAGTGACAAGAAGGCAGAACGAACGAGGGAAGTGGATCGGAGGGATGTCGTAGATCTCCCCGAGAACGATATACATGACAAACTCTGATGAGCGTTTTGTAAGCAGCCGGAAAATTCCGAGTTCGAAAATCCTGACCTGTGCACGGTCCTCAGAGCATTCCCGCACAAACGCCAAGGGACAGATCCCGCCAGACGCGCTTCACGCCTTTGGTCGTCCCATCTCTCTTCGCATCCATGCAATATGAGCTTGGCAGTCCACAATGAACGCTTACGACAATGCTCTCGAGCTACTTCTCGCGTGCGTGGGCTATTCACATCACATACATTGGCGAGATCAGATCCTACACACTCATGCCTGACTGTGCGCTCGAGTCTGTCAGCGTGTTCTATCGAGGTCTCCTGTTGAAATGCAGTATGTTGTGAGCTCTTACACTGCAGCATTGTCGACTCATACGTTGGAACATCTACCTGACCTTCCGTATTACGTATTGCAGAAATGCGATATTAGACCTTGATCTAGTGCCTCTATCTAGCAGAGTTCTTGCAAGGCCGCAATACTGTTGCGGTGTTGACTTCAAATTCCCAATGGCCATACAGAACGAGGACCTAGCCCGCCGCATCGTGGTCTCTCAATCCAAATCTGAGGACCTGACAGCAAAAGTTATAACTATATCCGGGGTTCGTGGCAGATCGAATGAACGTGCCATCAGAAACGAACGGACATCGGGTGATCTTTATCGAAGCTTCTGCAAACAGCTGAGATGTTTTGAAGGACGGTTTCGTTCGCAAGCAGACAAAGCAGAGTTCTTCAAAAATTGTATCAGCATCAAAGAACTATTAGAGAATCGAGAGCTTGGAATTGTAGAGGATACCGAGAGTTGACATCTTGAAAAAATATGAGACCTTCTCAAGAGGAGTCGCATTCAATTCGGTCTTTGCTCAGATCTTCAACAATCCAATCCATCTGCAGGTTTGGAATCACAGGCTTGTTATTCATTCTGGTACATGCATAGAGCGCAAGGGTATGCAGTGACTAGTGTATCTAATTGCTATCGAAGACAGAAGTAATGAGTAATCCACTGGCATCCCCTGACGGCACCCCTGCTGCCACAATCGCCTCACTCGGGGTAGTTCTCTCCCGGCGTGATGCAAGATCCGGGACCGTCCGTTCGGCCTACATGTATGTCGAAAGATTTAGAGCAGTCGATCTCTAGCTACTGCTTACACTCTTTTGACTCATCACGCCAACTCGTGGTGTCCCCTATAGATTCTGCCCGGATCGTTCTCAGGATAACCCAGTGGCGAGAAGTCCGGGTTCCAAGTCCCGGGTGACGGAAGAGGTGTCGCATAAGAGACGTCTTTCTCCCTATGCCGAAGCCAGATACAGAACCAAAGACAGATGACGAGTGTGAGGATCGCAAGTATTCCTACGACTACTGCCACTGCAGTGGGATGCTCTGTGATATCCCTAGACCTCAGCATGACTTTGTCCCGCGAGCTGAACGCGGCAGTGGTAGCTGATTGTATGACTTCCGCCAGTGTAGGGTCAGGACTAATCTGCGTAAGAGCCATGGCTCGTCGATATCTTGATCAGATCGTTTGCGAAATCTGTAGAGGCTCTCCCAGCATATATAAGATCCTTCATATCGAAACACAACCAAATGTTGTTCATGTGATTGGCAGACAGTTCATCACTTGTAAGTATGGATGCTGACGTGTTGACAGAGATGGCCAGTAGGACAACGTGTGGCGAGATAAGAGACGATGTAAAGTTTGGATCACTCAAAGCACAGATACCTGATATTTGTATCCATAGATCGATGTTCCGCAGATACTGAAGCTGTCTCAATCGAATACAACCTCTAGCCCCACATCGGTTGCTCTTGAAACTTCGTCTTACGCCCTAGGTGACGTGGTATGTACAGAGCTTCGAAAGACCTTAACCCTTTTCCGCCAGTGCAGATTCACCTTGCGAAATGCTTCAGACAATGGATGTTTGTTTATCTTTCCGCGAAGCTCTTATCAGGCATCTTGGATGAGCTGTGTTCTCCAGCTCTGACAAACAACGCTTGATCCGTGACCTTGTTATGTATGTGCTGTAATATGTTTAGCAAATTGTCTAGTGCACGACATCCAGGTGTAGACCTCGCTCTTGGTCTTACCCGCTACGTATGCTTGGCAGTGCATTGAGTTTTCTAGTCACCACACTCTGAACTACAGTCTCTTCCGCTAGTGACTCGATCTCGACTATTTTCCCCCAAAACCTCAAGACTTCTTCTTTGTG
>NW_024470148.1:0-4729 GCF_000721775.1 Aureobasidium melanogenum CBS 110374 | reverse complement strand
ATCATCTCATGCAATGAGGGACATGAGATATTCTGGCTGGTGAGGGCTCTCTCCCTCGATATCCATCTGGTACCTCATACAGAGTGCTTCGAAAGATGATGCATAGCAAACAATGCCTCTGGATAATGTTCAACAGTTTATAGAATGATCACTTTATCACCGCTGTCGCCTTATCTATCTACAGTCTATTTCTCGCATTCCAACACATATGTACCCACGCGTGTAGCACAAAGAGATGCTATTACAGGTCTGGTCAGGCGCACAAGAGCCGTCTCGCAGGAATCCTCAAATATAGTGCAACATCCGATTCCAAGACTGGCCTTCTCGACTTCCTTGACCCTGGCTTTGGCGAACAGCAGAATACCGTTCACCAAGAGACTCGGAACGTCGATCTCCTCACGGCGTTGCACATCATTGAAGCAACCCGAAAAATCAAACAGATGTAAATCTGCCATCAAGCTGTCGAGCACGTCGGTAGACCTCGCGCGGAAGGCCAGTACAATTGGCTACAGCGGGTGGTCAGAATATTTAGAGATGATCAAGTAAAAAGTCGATCAGTGCTTGACTCACCTGCAAACTGGCCATACTTAGTATGAAGGCACGGTAAAATTTACCACGCCTTAGCCCGCTAACATCTATGTCTTGTACAGCTGAATCGTCGGCTGCCTTGCGACCTCGTAGTCGAGCGACATGTTCTCTCATTGGAGCTATACATGTTGAAGCCAACATGAGTGGCAGGGCTTCGCTTTTGTGTTCCAACGCATCGAGGATGAGCAGATCAGGCGAAAAATGGGCCAACTTTGGTGTCGCTGTAGTGGAAACAGAGACTAGACGCTTCTTGATAACACGGTCGAGCTCAGTGTGCCGAATGCCATCCTGAACGCCGTAAGACGTTCGTCTGGCAGTCAGTGGTAGGTGATTTCTCTAGTTTTCAGTCTTAGTTTCCTGATGTCTGTAGGTTCTACATACAGAAATGACTTTCATTGTCTCCCATCCGAGACGAGCAGAAATAGAGATCTCCCGGTCCTAACAGAAGTGCCAAAGCATCTGCACGAATGTAAGCCATTGCGCTTCGTCAGCAGACGCGGTGTGTGAAAATACTTCCAAATGGACGCGGTGCTGTGAACGATTCGCAAGTTCTAGGAATTCACGAGAGGGGTTCGACCTTAGCAAGTTAAACCGGTTCGGTCTTGCATCCACCACTTCTCTAAAGCATAGAAACACAGAGCCGGAGTGAGTATCATCAACCAATGCAGGAATGGCTGCGGCGTAAGCACGTATCGAAAATTACTGGTTTTCGATATCTTACGACAAAGACCTAGACCGTGCGTTTTGGGGGGAGGGGGGGGGGGGGGGGCGCTATTCCGAGGGAGGCGTGTATTGAATGTTAGTGTGGAAAAAATTACAACGCATAGACCGGGATCCGGATTCGCTCCACATGATTATTGACCCACCCCTTGGGCGTATCGGGTCCGTTATAAACATTGCAGAAGTATCCGGATCAAGTCTAGGTATAGTGACGTGGCGAAGATGTTAGACCATGGGTATGCTGAGTCCCGGGGATCAACTGCTGAACATTATGTAGTCACAAGGATCGCACCTGGGTCTAGTGTTTATAATCCTGTCCATAACATCTCGTCCTGAAGATCTGTTCTCGAGATCAGCAATGGAGGAGCGAATGACCGTTCAATCGCCTGCTGTTTCGATCACTATTTCAGACGCTAGCTGAGACGATATGACGTTCAGCAGGTGGCACATAAGGTGGTGGGGTCATCAATGTCGGTGTCAAAGGATTACATGTTACCGTCAAGCTAGCCTCTTTGGAGTGGAAAAAGTTACCCACTCTTGCTTTTTAGTACTTGCCGCAATCCTGTGGTTTTCGAAAGTCGAGTGGAGCAGTCGAACCTGTATCAGCTAGACCAACATAATAGGAGCTGAGATCAGTCATGTCAACACCTCCATCATACCTCTCCTAGATCGTGATCAGACTTGAGAGCCTTCACTCTGGCCCTCACGCTTATGAACAACGACATGTTACCATTTTCAAATAACATGCGTCATTGGGAACGAGTTGGTCTTGGACCAAATCACATACCACCTGATTCGCCCTACCTTCCGAATCTTCATACGTCTCTTGGACAACCACAAGTGCGGCCATTTCTTTCGTGTTCCCCACAGTATGTGCCGATGAATCCGCAAGTCGCTGGAGCAACATTGTTACACCTCAATCGCCAATCTGCGCACTTGCAGCCGAAGAGGTCACATGGAACCCCCGCGAATGCGCACGTTGTTCACCAAGGGCAAGCCCCGTTGGAGCGATCTCTACCGAATACGCAACAGGGACCCGCTCCATCAGCTAGTGGGGGATGCTGTACCAGTAACAAACATTTCATATCCCACGTCAAAGATGCTGCAGATCAACTCAGAGAGCTTTCGCAATGGTTACACCAACAAATCAACGCACTACGAGACCAAGGAGGCGAAAACCATACTACCCTTCTGGAAGGTCAGGACAACATCAAAAACGTTCTATACCAAATTCGAAGTTCACAGTACCAGATTCAAGACGAACAGCGTATCTTAGAGAGCAAGTTAGACGAGCAAGCAAACGAGATCTCTCAGCTGCGTATTTTGTATGAGAAAGAACAGACCTGCTCAAAGTCGAATCCTGGTACCAACGAGCGTTCCTTGAAGAGGAAAAGAACCACTCAAAAACCGAATCCAAAGCGTGTTCGGAGGTCGAATCAGCAGGAGCGCATTCGAGAGGCAGGACCAAATGGTGGAACGGATCGACGACGATCTTCGAGAATAGCACATGCGAAAGAGGGGACAGCCAAGACGTGAGGGTCTGGAAGACTATAAGCAGAAAGAGCCACTCAGCATGCTTATCGTCTTGTTTGCCACCTCGCCCGCTGTGTTTAGGAAAGCGTCGTCTCTCATCTGTTACATTCGTTTGTGTTCCTGTCGTCTTCCACACTTTCAAAACGATGTCCACGTTCAAGCCAAACTTGCACGTGAAAGACCTCTTTGTCTGCTTATGTTGGCTGCGGAGATATATTCTCGCGTTTTGTACACAATACTCCGACCATATAGCAACGGCAGGGAAAGGCGTGTTGCTTTACATGCTATACTCTCAAACAAGTCCTAGAAGCGAGCCATGGACTATTTGGAACAGACCCACCTGTTTCTCTGAAAAGCCCTCCTGTCCTCCTGGGATGTTGTCACGAAGTTTGACGCTTCGGTCCACAACTACGACGCCATTTGCCCGTCTGTGTTGGCTTCGGAGTTAGACAACGCTACTGGCCTGACTACAATCGGGCAGCTCAAGGTACCCGAATACAACGAGGCTGGTGCTCAGAGACTAGAGGCGTTCTGGGGTATGGTTTGCGGGTTGGACGTCAACGATCGAGCAAGATCAAATCGACGGCTAGGGCGATGCGTAAGGCCGTGGTGGCGAGAGGTATGCCAATGTGTATGAATGATCTATGCATTTGACTGACCCTCGCAATGAGCTCAAGCCACCGCATGCTCTATCAGCTATCACGCATATGTTTGCTGTGTACTTACGCAACAGTCTGACAGCCTTCCTAGCTGCTGTCCAAGTCTCGTCTTGATTCGTACAATGCTTCCTTTCACTTCATGTTATCGGTATCTCATCTTGACTTAGCTGTGATCGATGATTAGTGGGACAATGTTGAAGTTTGTAGGTACAATCGGATTTACGTTCTGCTTCACAATGTGATGATATCCCTTGTCGTCTCCCATGTCAAATTCCTGCGGTCTGCGAATGGTCTGCGGACGGTCTACAAAGGATCAATACGGGGTTTATTGAATTCGAGCTATGATTAAACTTCCTCTAACTATAGGAATGTGCTCTCATTGAATCTTGTCTCAGCTAGGATGATTACAAGGTTAGAGATCAAGTCGCTTATGAGTCAAATGCTTGAAGGGCCATTCGTGCATATGTTTGTATGATTCTTCTATGTGGCGACAAAACTAACCATTGATAACATGGAGTCCAGGGCGGTACGTAGCCCATCGCTCATGGTATGCCCTGCAATACCTTCCCCTCGTACCACACATCGTAAACATTATCTGGAGCATCGTCAAAAAGCTCGTTCCAGAGCGGACGACTCAGGTCTACAGTCGCGCCGTTAACCAAAGTTTGATTTGTTGTCGGGTCATCGAGCTGGCCTCCTTTACCAATGCAACTTGCACAACGGTCTATCACTATTCCAGTTGCACTCTTTCCACTGAATTGATTGGTGGGATTCATCATTCGTCCGCAGTTCACTGGTGCTGGCTGGGATCTGTTCTCAGCGGCGAGAGTCGTATCGTATGGCGTGTAGAGCGCCACAAACTTTCCATTTTCAGGATACAAAACCCCATGACACCTGAAGTTTGATCCGATGCCAGCATCGTACACCGAGGCCTTTCTACCGCCTACGATGCAAGATTTGATCCCATAAGTGTCGTTGAGCGGCTCACAGGTTGGTGATGCTGTCGGCATCTCTATCAGAGTCGATTTGGATAAACTACCGGGTACGCCTTCATGAAGATCTGAGGTGCACAACGGTGGTTTGGATCTCTCGTTGGCCAACGAAATTATCGTTTCGGATGGAGCTGAATTGTTGATTTGCACAGAGTTCGAGCCTTGCGTAGTACCTGGGGGAATGAGAAGGCCGGAGATGCAGACGTAGCCGTTCGAGAGCATCGTATGCCAGCTTCC
>NW_024470147.1:0-4762 GCF_000721775.1 Aureobasidium melanogenum CBS 110374 | reverse complement strand
CCAAACGACGAATGGAGGGGTTTTTGATGCCATTGATTGTATCGCGTGGGATCTTGCGGTGCCGTTGAGCGTCATGATTACCAAGACCATTGCCACCTTTTCCATGCTGACTCTGAGCTTTGACCTTCTTTCTGACGATTCTTCCATCTTTATCTCTCGTACACATGTCGCCCAATCTGTCTTTGGGAAAGGAAACATTAGCATAGTTTTCGAGGCTCGAACATTGGTCCACATCTGACAATGACTTGACGATGTGAAGAGTCAATTGCTCAGGAAACCAAGAGATGTGTTTACTGTGACAGAAAAGACAGAACTATCGCATTTCTGTAGGGAACAAATTGGCTCACTTAGCGTTCCCGTTCTAGCCATGTTCCTAAAGTCGCTGGAATCGAACACGAGGTGTTTGTTCCTCGAGACAATGTGCAAGTGATGATTATTGTCAGTATCAGAAGCGGCGGTCGACTGAAAGTTGCGATGCTCAATGGACGTGTTAACGGACGAAGGTGAGCAGCATGGGGGCTTGAAATACACGAGTGGTGACAAAGACTACGAGCGTTGGTAGTGAAGAACAAGTAGACGATGGCCAGTCTTGGGAGAAGGAAATCATAAGTGCATGGCCACTTACGCTATCGTCCTCGTCACACGTGCTCGACGTGTGTTCTCCATAGACCAAGTCAAGTCGCACGGCCATGCCGCAACGTAATGCATACTCCCAGCTGAGTATTGTATAGTCTGCTAGTGATAGTGTAACTGTTGCTCATCTCGCTGACGAAGATCTACATATCAGTCAGGACGAGTTGGGAATTGGTGGCCTTTGATCTGTCAACGCTGTAAATATCAGTGGTCATGTGATATCGCCAAAGCCTTTGGTGACCAGACGAGCTATACAATAGTGCACTCGTTGCGGTAACCTACAAGGTCATGTCTCTTGTGCTGGAGCAGTTGCTTGCAGTCTGCCAGAGTTTCGGCAACGCAACACCATGAACATAGTAGAGACGCAAAGACTCCTGCCACCAATTGCTAGCCATAGGTATTCACTGCCGTATAGCTCACGGCAACCCGCCCTCTTCCTCTTATGAGAAGTCGTACAGCCCTTGCTTCTACCACTCGCTTGACATGCAGGATTCCAAGGCAGGTAAACGTCGACGATGATCTTGACGAAAAGAGGCGAGGTTCCTGTTTTCGGCAGAAAATGCTCTGTTGCAGGCCCGATGCTATAGGTGGACTGTAGCTGCCCCCAGCTAGTCGATGGAACATAGCCGGGACGCGGATCACTCCGAGGAGGAAGGCTGGCCTAGAGAAGGTCCGGATGACGAGACGTCGAAAAGTTGGACCGGGTGGAGATGTTTGGCCCAGAATAGGAATCGAGTCGACGCTAACGAGACAAAGAACGACTCGGTTGGTCAAGTTCGAGTGGTAACGACGGGCTCGTTCATGACTGTGCCTCCCTATGCAGTGTTCTATACAGACTCAAGGATCCGCCCTGTCTCTAGCTCTTGATTGGCACCACACAAACAGACCACGGTCATATCGTCGGGCGCACTGGTACGTTGCGAGGATGTTCAGTGTGATCCTATCAGGTAGGTTGGTCAGGACCGAATGCGTCTAGGCTTCTGGATGGAGTGGGATGCTTGCGGTGTGTCGAAGCGACACGACGGCTGTCAGATCAGCTTCCAGATTGCCGGGTACGCAAGTTTCGGTGCATTTAAGATAAGTCTGCATCCTTCAATGCGCTTGACAGCCAGAGGAGTCTGTGTTGTAGATGAGTGGAAAGCGACGACGATACCGGAAGCGTCGTTGTTGGGACGTGTGCGATGGTGCTGAGGGAAGCGCGCGCCGTCTGAGGCAAGGCGCTAGCCCAATGCAGACAGACACAAATGCAGTCTGAGCTGGGTTGTGCATTGAATTTGCTTTGGTAAGATGTCATATTCTTGAGTTGCGTCTGCCATTGCCGGACATTTTTGTTTGATTGGAGGCTGTGATATTATGCACACAAAACTCGGAACATAGACAGTGGAACAGATATACTGAATTGAAAGAGCAAGCAGCCACAGTTGCAAGTCAGACCAGTGAAGCAAAAACAAGAATAGAAACTGCCAGTGATTTCCACTTGATGCGAGCAGGCCTTGACCGCCTGAGTTCAGAACGAATAGACTTGGTGGGAGCACAGAGCATGACGACAATACTCTGGGTAGCGTCAGAGCAATTAGACTACCGTATAGTAGTCCTCAGTGAGACATACTGTAGAGGCATGTTAGACGGATGGCATGTGTCTGGTAATAGGTGTGCTGGGGCATGTTTATCAAGCATCCTTCTTTGCACCGAAGAGATCCGCGTCGAGAACTAGGATCCTGACACTGGTATGCCGTTGATATCGAATCACTCCTTAGTCAGGATGACCAGTTTGAGCCAATGACCAAGCTCCAAATCTCGGTAACAGTTGTTAGCCAGACTCCAGTGCAGTACAAACTTCGAAAGACAACATACCTTTCAACGATGACTCGATCTTTGCATCATCCTCATCGATCTGTTCCGGGGCTCTTCTTGTTTGGAACTGGTAGGGACTAGGCACGACTTATGGAGGTTCCTGAACTGAGGATGGACCCAAGCTGTTGCGCAGTTGTGAGGGATGGCCGAAGGGTTCCAGGCTCAATGCCCCTATACACTTGGCAAAATGCCTGGTGAGTGATTCTGTCAGTTGTCGTGGTTCAGGCTGGACGATCATGGACTTCCCCGAGGTGCCTGCGGCATAGCCATAATCGCCGCAGCCGTAGTCGATCACGGTGTGTGTAACAACGCGCGTCGAAGGGAAAGTGAGATAACAGATGGTGATTTGGTTAGGCAAGCAAGACTCGAGAACGCGGCTGTCTCTTCTCTGCAGGTATCTGCCAGTCTCAATGTCCATGTTTTCATGCATGACGAAAAAAATTCAAGGCCAAAGTATTGGTGGAGCAACTGATAGATAGGATCAGATGCAAGCATGTCATGTACGATGGATTGCTCACCTTGCGATAGTGTGGCAGCTCTCCATCCATGTCGTCTTTCATCGCCGCGATCCAGCCTTGGATGCCGAACCATTTACGTGTAGACAAATCGAGGCGCTCTCCGTCACAGATCTCAGAGAAAGCTTCATCGAACAAGGCTTCAAACTCTTCTCAATTGTAGTGTCGACAAGAGTGTTTAGGTGTGGGTTCCTGGCGCGGACTTTGGCGACAGCACGGTCAAGTACACTTTGTCGTTTGCCTTCCTCGCGTTCATCGACATGATCCATGGGGCGAAAGGAACGCTCGAAGCAACAGTATCTGGATGACCAGCTCGGAGATCCGTGGGGTAACGGCATCTGAAGGCGCTTTCGGAGTAGTCGACGCTCGATCATGACAATAATCTCTGGCGGCAGCTTTGTGACATGAGCATGTTTGCCTTTGCCGAATCGATTGCCGACGCGCAGTGCATGAGCGACCGGCATTTCTCTTCGAAAGCATCGATGTGGATGAGCAGCTGAGTGATTGCGACAGGAATCGCCCTGTAATGAGGATTAGTCGAGCCTCAGGCGACTTACAAGGCTAGCACACCATGTGAGGGCCGTTTAGGGCAAACCTCCGTGACCTCTCGTTCTTCAGGAACTTCTCTCATCCACCTCCTAATCTTTACATTCCCACCTTTGTTCTTGCTTCTCGTTTGTCCAAGAACTCCTTAGAACACCCTACTCCCAAACTTCGTCTGTGGCTTTAGCCATCAAAACCTTCATCATGCTGACTGCTTCGTCACAGTCATTGTCATCCCAAGGTTTGAAGCCGTAATAACGCATGGAACAGCCAGAGTAACCGTAATGGGCCTCAAGGAAGCCCAGTTAACCGGCACTGAACTTGTAATTGGCTACATGGGAGGTCGGATCTTCTTCCATGTCATTGAGGAAGTCGTCACTTCCAACAGATTGACCACTTCAAGAGCATCTGCCTCAAAATCACAGTTCGACATGAGAGCTCTTAATGATCCGTCGTCCTTCTCCTTGATCATCTTCCTTGTAAATGGACAATTCGTGTGACACCAAGAACCTGAACTAGTCGCCATAGTGTTGTTTCAAGAACTCTTTCTCTTCGGTCGTGAGTTGCGATTCGTGGTCGGACTCGCTCAAATATCTAGTGTGAGACCCTGTAAGAATTGGTTGTATTTTTTAATCTCCTCGTTCGGCAAAGAAGTATGAAAATGGTACAGCCTGTTCGGATCCAAGCTGCTCTGTGTCTGCGACTGGCCTTCTGAGAACAACTTCCAGCCCGTCGAGGGGGCAATTAGATCGATCACTTTGTTGCTTCCATTTCGGACGATTGGCTCCACATTTTGACCGAGAGTGAACTCATTTGAAGTGTTTGAAATGATCCAGTCCACACTGTAAGAGGCACCTCATGGCAGCATGACGGCGAACTTGACTGGAGTTGATGTGCGGAAGTCAATTGGATGATGCGTAGGATCTGATGGAGACCATAGACGATGAACATAGAAGAGAGGAATTCGAAGCCAGAATACTCGAGTAGAGGAGCTCCATGTGCACACAAGGGACGGGAATCTCGAAGCTTTCTCCACTTCCTGCCAAAGCACTACTGCCAAGCCAGCAATCATCCCTCTAATCTTGTTCGCACTTTTCCGATAGATAAACGAAGGCGAGATGTGAAAATTAAGAAAGATGCGCCTGCCTGTTATCCTCGTTCGATCTCGCTCGGAAGAGATATCTCTCGGCCTGTCTCAGCTTCACCTGCATTCTCAT
>NW_024470146.1:0-4772 GCF_000721775.1 Aureobasidium melanogenum CBS 110374 | reverse complement strand
CTAACCAATCAATTGCGAAGACCTCGTGGCCAGCCGCTGCAAGGACTGGTATAACCTACCACCGCTTGATCAGTTTCTGGTATTTTGAGGATGAGCGATTGGATAGGATCAATGTCGATCAGCGAACACAGAGGGCAGCATACATCTCGCCACATATAGCTTCAGCTAGGATTTCCGTGCAGAAGCAACACAGGTTGCCCGCTTCTTGGCAAACCCACAGGAAGATTCTCGTGAACTACATTCACCATGGCTCCGCATACCTCAAGAGCTTCGACCTGAGGATACCAATTTGCCGTCTTAATCACTTCTGCCTTTGGTACAGTGATAAGCTGATACTGTGTGAATCTGAAGGTGCCCGCTAATCGCTGTTGAGCGGTTCCCTCTTCGCGTTCACGTTGGCTGTCCGCATCGTTCTGCAGGAGACTCCGACCTGACGCTGTCATGAGTAGCCGACACTGGCCTATAACATTTGGAAGCACCAATACGGATTTAACCAGGACATACACAGGTACAAACACGAAAACTGCCGCGAAAAGCCTCAACAAAGTGTATGACATGAAAAGGGTGCCAATCATGAATGCAGGCTGAAGAACGAGGTCCGTAATGCCGAGCACGTTGCTCGTGGGGCCACCAAGGTAGCTGTCCATGTCTCCAAAACAAATCCACGCCGTCGGCGAGATTGACGGGTTCTAGCTGTCGTAGCTCAGCGCAATGCTTCCGTATTTCTGGCCGGAGCTGGGAGTTTCACATGCTTCGATGCCGCTGGTTGGGGGAAAAAACATCATTCTAGGGAATGGACCTCTCTCCGGCGTCAAATCGAACAAGCTGCGATGCAGTGCGGGGTACAGAATAACTTTTCTTTCCCACGGCAATTAGAGACACAACACCAGGGCCCCTCGGAGATGTCGGATCCATTTCTTGAAGAAGATTGGCAGCTAAACGAGCAAGAAGCTCAAGTATACGCGGAATGTCACACCAGGTCAAGCCGAAGCTCTGGCTTGCCGTTTCAGCCGGCAATTTCGGGTATAACACACTGCTAGTGATGCTGCAACTTCTATTGAAATGTGACTCCCTACCATTGTGATATTCACTCCTGCATGCGTAAGTTCCAAACTGAGCACCCTCTCACACCTCTGCCGAATCACCCGGTCGCGATTAGTTGATGTTGACGTACGCAATTTGGCAGCTATGTTGCTTGCAAGCAAACCAATCCGTGTCCTTCATCTGATTTATCAAGTGGGCTGGTCGTCTTTCGACCAGAGGTGGATCAGTCTGCTAGGGCACATCCCAATTTTAGCAGTGAAAAGTACATATGAGTGTCTCGATGCTTAGTTGGATTCGGATGATAGTGATGTCAGTTGAAGAAATAGAAGAGATGGCTTCGAAAGCATGAGATTACACATTCATTGAGTCATTGAAATTGATGATTCGAACCACACCGAATATTTCCTAAAATCTCTCCTCTGTTCAGGTTCACCGCTAGACGTTATTCTCACCGCTATCTGCCTTTTCCTTTTTGACATGCTGGGAGACTCCTAACAGTGATCCTGTGAGAGATTTGTAAGTCGTGAGAACAAGGTTTAAAAAGTATATAACAAGAAGAAGGAGTAGTAGCGCGGTTGTTAGGACGCGGAATGCTGGCGAGTCCATCTCGATGGATAAGTTGAGCAGAGCGGTGGTGAAGACGCCTGATAGTGGGGTTGTTAGCAGCTCTCTCGGAGAGCAAACAACGTATAGACACTGCTTACCCATTGGAAAAATCATGCTCCACCACGTCAAACTGAACGAGAGCTTCCTCATAAGCAACGCTTCAATGAGAATGTACCATGCAGTAGCTATCCAAAACAAGGCAAAACCAAGGATCAGTAGAGCAACCAGCACACCCGAAGAAGCAACCGCGGAGGCGGCCGATGCTTTCAGGAACGCGCCTCGATCATAATCGGCGAAGTCGGCCCTGGTATACGCAGCTGTGCCAAGGAGCTGAATAGCTGTAGCGAACTGGCCAAGAGGTCCGACCTGTAGCACCACCAGTTGTGAGATTAGTGCACCAGGAGAAGCCTAGAATGGTCTGTACCTACAGTGATGACAAGCGAAGGGATTTTAGTAGGCTGTGGCGGACCGACGGCTATGAGGCGATGCAGATAGATGGCGTAGAGAAGGATGGAGAGGAAAAGCGCATACCCGATGCACATATAGGAGACTATAATGACGGGAAGAGCCAAGCGAGCAGAAATCTTGTAGGAATAATTGACCAGTAGGCCACCTGTAGTTCCGCTCGTCATAACACTGATGGTCGGAAGGAAAATGGCTGGTGAGAGGCTGCGATCGTCTGTGACTTTCCGCTTTGCCAAGACGAGAATCGCAGCCGAGCACAGGAGGATTGTCCACACCATGCCTATCCGCCATAGTACATACGCCAAAATGGTAAGTCCATGTCCCCAGGCAGGGCTGCAAGTCAGACCAACTTGGCTGACTATAGTTAAGTAGGCAATGGCTGGAGCGGCGAGGTACGAGATCTCATCTGCTGAATTGGTTGCTTCGCTCTTCGTGTTCGTAGGGAACATGATCAGGCGAGCGATGCTGATGAGCGTGAAGAGGCTAAACAGAAATAGGTTGAACACAAACAAAATGGTCGACAGAACGCCGAGACCGTTGAACTGGTATGGTAGCAGGTGCGTGATAATCGAAAGGATTCCAGTATCCATGCATATCGTGAACCTTCTAGTTTATCAATCATCCATCCTCTGTGCGTTTTATCACGGTGCCGTGACGATGCGCTTACCATATTGGAGAGCAGTGTTGGATTGCAGTACAGGCAGACCGCCTTTGCCCGCTGGGCTGATGGTCGTGCACAGAGTCACCGCCGTCTCCTCTTTTGTTAGATTTCATCAGGTGCGGGCACGACGTAAGACCTTGTCCGTACGTGTAGAAATACAGCTTTTGCGTGCCTGTTGTTCAGCTGATAGAGCTTCGACAAGAATCCCGAGATGGTGCTCATAAACAATTGGAGTTTTGGAAAATCTAAATTGTAGGCGGACACCCGAAACTGATTAAGGGAGGAATGTCCCATGCAGTAATGCTTTGCAGTTTGTTTAGATACAGCTCTGGCATGTCGTAAAGAATTCATCAATATCGCGTCACTGATGTTTCCGCATCTTTGTGTTAGCTTCGAGTGCTCACATCCTTGTAGTAGCCGCTGTTCCGGTTTCATTTGAAGAAACAGGGATAGTTGTTTATGAGGTGCCTGAGCCTCCCTCGAGTGTACATGCAGGTGTGTGAGCTTCTGATGGTGCCATAGCCGGTCTGGTTCCAGTTTTGACGTCATTTCAACAAGGGTTATCGATAACCTCGAGATTCTGGCAACGACAAGGCCCGTGGAGCCTCAAATGGAGGAGCTATGCTTGGCATGATCTGGCAAGATTTAGAACAATGCTTGACTACTGACTACTGGTACCACTTGGATTGGTTGATAGATCTTTACAGCTTCCCAACTCTCACTGCGGAAAGTGCTCCGTGCAACATGGTATCTAGCTTGCTTCTTCTAACATTCACGTCATTCCTATGCGATCTCAGCGTCATGAGACTACATAAAACATAAATACGTAGTCCTTGCTCCGCATATGAATATTCCTCATACTGTCTTAGCACTGTATCTTACTACGAGATCTATCCTTCAACCGAGGAATTCGCCATCACGCACGATAGCATCAACAACAGGAAAATGGCCGAGCTGGGAGTGTTCAAAAGGAATGATGCGATCTATGTTAACCCCAATACGCAGAATGGCAAGCATGTCGACATCGCCATCACTGTCCGTGGTTCAGACTTCTACTTTGCATGGTGTGCAGTCATGGGGACGGTTGCGCTGGGTATCATCATATCGAGCTTCATGAAGCCTCGCACCGATCGGATTTTCTTCTACCTTACTGCGTAAGTCTTGTGGGTACGACTACAATAAAGTGTAGGCTGACAAGAGCAGAGGCGTCAACATGACTGCATGCATAGCATACTTTGCCCTTGGTTCCAACCTCGGGTGGACACCGATTGACGTCGAATGGACGCGGGGTCAAGCTGACGTTAGAGGCATCAATCGCGAGATCTTTTATGTTCGCTATATTGATTGGTGAGTAGAGGAGACCAGGTCTTAAAGACAGAGACTCAAGTATCAACAGGTTTATTACCACCCCTCTACTTCTTCTTGACATTCTTCTCACAGCCGGACTCCCCTGGCCTACCATCATCTGGACTGTCTTCCTGGATTGGATCATGATCGTTACGGGCCTTGTGGGTGCTCTTGTCAAAAGCCGATATAAATGGGGTAAGATGAAACAGACTATGAGCTGCACTTCGGAAGCCTTGCTGACTCGTATCCCTAGGTTTCTTCTCTTTCGGCTGTGCAGCAATGTTCTACATCTTCTACAACGTTGCCTGGGAGGGCCGTATCCATGCCAAGCGTCTGGGGAATGATGTCTATCGTGTGTATCTGATCTGCGGAGTCTGGACCCTGTTCCTCTGGCTTTGCTATCCCATTGCTTGGGGCGTATGCGAGGGCGGCAACGTCATTGCTCCAGATTCGGAGGCGGTTTTCTACGGTGTCCTTGACTTCTGCGCTAAGCCTGTGTTCAGCATCATGCTCATTGTTGGACATTGGAACATCAGTCCTGCTCGTCTGGGCCTGCGAATTCGCGATGTCGACGAAGACCCAGTCCTCTACGAAAAGAAGGATCGAGATGCACCGCCGGAAACAGCGGACCCGGATGCTGTACACAACG
>NW_024470145.1:0-4953 GCF_000721775.1 Aureobasidium melanogenum CBS 110374 | reverse complement strand
CCGCAGCATCTTGCTGGAAGCAACTACAAACATCTCTCGAACGGAAGTCGTCTTGCCGACAAAGATGAACAAGAACTGCAGCACATTTCAAGACTAATTGACTTGTTAGTTGAGAAATGTGTCGCCGGTCTGTCAACACTTGATCAAGAAACCCGCCGCTGGCTACGAAGTGCAAGAAAGTCCGAGGCTGATGTTAGACCGCTTTCAAGGCTGCAAAACCCCGAGTCTCAACTTCGCTATGCTAGCTACTAGAAGAGATTCATCTGCTACATCATGAGAATTGTTCAAAGGCAAGCCGAGCATGAACGTAGAGATTACGTTCGACAAGCTAGAATTGAAAGCAGTCAGCAGGACCGTACTAGAGAAGCTTTAGATGGTGGTTCTGTCAGCGAAACCGACAGCAGCAACACTGGAAGTGACAGCGACGGCAGCACTGATGATAACGACTCGGACAGTAGCACTTCGGATGACACAACTGTCTACACCGGCGAGGAACAGGGAGGCGCGACAACAACTATTGACTACATGGCAGACGCTTGCCGACTATTCCCGTGGAAGGATGATCAAAAGGCTCTTGCTAAGCAGCTATGGAGCTTAATGCAGACGCCGCACAGTGACGACAGTGCGAGAACGGATACTCTACTCAGGCTTATCAAGTCTTTCGTCTTTGTCACCGTCCGAGGAGACGTCTTTAGCAGTGGACTGTTGCATTTTCTAGCTGTACTTAGCATTGACGAGGAGATGGGTCGACTCCGCGAAGCGAACGACTTCTCGTACATGCTAGCTGGAGTGGTGTACTGCACACGCATCTTTGCAGTCGAGGCAATACTACCGTCGGCCGAACGGGATTGTCAGGGTGAGGATGACGACAGAAGATTTCTCGAGACACGAGAGCGTTATCTAGCCGACGGTGGATATAGTCCGATGAGCAAGATGCTCAGTCTTCTAGCTTACGGCAAACTCATCGCCCGAAATCATGGCAATCAGGGCACAGTTCTCTGGGATAGCGGCAACAAAACCGTGTCACTTCATGGCCGCAAGATACCCGTTGCTCGGTTCAAGGGTTTAGGGTTTAGGGTTTAGGGTTTACAAAACTTCGATACAATACTATATAAGCTATATTATGCTCCTAAAGTTTGTAACCTAGGTATAGTAAGAAAATAGGTGGACTACCTTCTCTAGATCTTTTCTATCCTTCTTCTATCTAGCAGACATAAGCCCTAGTTAATCCCATATCCCATCCAGTTCCTTGCCCGGAGCCGGACTAGTAGGGTAGAGATGTACTTGTCTAGCCACTCGGCTATGCTAGGTGAGAAGGACTGTTGCAGCTCCTTGTATGTTTGTGAGGTTTCCTTTCCTAGGAGGCCTCCTTGGCTAAGGATAAATGGCTTAAAAGCCTGGCCGAGGTTTCGGTATTTGTTTTTCTTTGCTTGTTCAGCTGCTGCAAGGGTGTCATACGGGTCTTTCTTTGCTGACTCCTTAGTGAGGGAGATGACTGAAACGTCCAGAAAGACTGAGCCTCTTGGATTGTCAATCCGGATGTCAGTTCTGGTTCCCCTATAGTCGCCCTGCGGTTCTAGGAAGACCTTGTTGTCAGGACATGTCTGGAGGGCTGTTGCGAGGGCCTGGCAGATCTTGTCGTGTTTTGCTATTGTCTGGCGTGTCCTTGCTCGGCAGGCATCCTCGTGGCCGAAGGTGTAGGCCCTATTACAGTGCCTGCAGATGTCCTGTTCATCTTCCGGGGTGGTGAGCAGGCGGATCGAGAGGGCTGCAGCTATGTCCATGTCAGCAAGGAGTAGGGGTTGCGATGTCGGGAGGGCAGAGAGCCATCTTCTTCCTAGGTAAGAGCTGTTTTCCATACGGACCGCCTCTTGTCCTTGTGATAGCTTTTGTTGGACTCTAGCAAGGCGGGCCTTATGGAGTTTGTCCATTGCGGTACGATAGATAGACCTTGCAAGCCCAGTCCCTAAAGCGTTAGTGCTCTGGTGTCTTGGTGTGGGCTCTGGTTCTTCCTGCACGTTCTGGGTAAGGAAGTAGGCTAGGCTCTGTTGTTGGGTTTCGGTTGCTCTAGTCTTGCTTCTTCCCCGAGGTTGTTGCAGTTCGGCCTGGTCCTGTTGCGAGTCGTCGTCGCTATCCTGTTGCAGGTTATCCTGGTCTTGTTGCGGGTTATCCTGGTCTTGTTGCAAGTCGTCCTGGTCTTGCTGCAGATCGTCTCCAGATGCAGACCGGGTAGGTGATGGGGAGAACTCGCGTGGGAGCCTCCAGAACAGCTTTGGTGTAAGGATCTTCTGTAAGGCAAGATCTGCTATTGCCTTTGAATTCTGGAAGGCTAGGTGGGCTGTCTCCGCAAATAGGGTGATACCTAACCCTCCTAGCCGCGCTGGCAGTGCAACAAGGTCTTGGTCAAGTGGTTTGTCGTCATAGGACCCCTGGAGGTGCTTGACAGTCTGGAGCAGTCTTCGGTCGATGTCCTGGAGTTCGTCCTGCAGGCCTTCTGGTTCTATCGTCCGGGGGAGGTGTCGGAGTAGCGAGGAGGTACTTGCCCTTAGCAACAGTAGGGCGTGCTGTTTTGGAAGGTCTTGTAGCCGTTCGAGTACCTGTTGCAACTCTTCTATCTTGTCCTGGAGGAATCTTTTCCTGCCGTCTAAGGGGCCTACAAATGAGCCTAGTGCCTTAAGTCCGGTCTGTCGAAGCTCCGCAAGCGGGTATGACTTGGTTTTCTGGATGTTAAGGGTAATAGGAGCATGTTGCAGGTAGTCCGCTAGCTTCTCCGGCCGGATTTCCTGTCCGGAGAGGATGTAGACATCGTCTAGGTAGGCAACAATGATGGGGAGGAGGTAGTCCTTTTCTGGTTGCGCTTCTAAGCTGTTGTTGCAGCTGTTCTAGCGAGTGTCGGATGGCTAGCGAGAAGAGGAGGGGACCTAGGGGGTCTCCTTGCCGCACACCTTCCGAGGAGGTGATCACAGTCCCATCGTACATGACTAGTGCCGAAGGCTCGTCGTATGCCCACTTGGCTGGCTTGTAAAACTCCGGGGCGTACATGATTGTTGCAGCTGAGACAGCCTTCCGGGAGACTGAGTTAAAGGCGTTTTGGAAGTCTGCAGAGCACACATGGGTATATCCCCTCAGGTTGCCGTCAACTGCGTGTCTAAGGAGGTGTATGATTGGTTCGACGCCTCCCGGGCTCTGGACTCCTAGCTGGAAGGGTGCAAGCTGGTCTACCACAAACTGTTTCCGGAGCAGGACTTTTGCAACCAGCCTGTAGATCAGTTCCCCAACTGCAATAGGTCTCACCCCGCCATCTTCCTTGTCGAGGGCTACGAGCCGGGATGCTGTCAGCAATTGGTTGCCTGGTGCCGTGCCGTTCTGGATCTGTTTACAGAGCTGGACAAGGAATTCGACCACTTGCTTCCTCTTGCAGGCTTCTTGCAACAGCGGCACCGACCAGCCAGACAGTCCCGCGGCTGTGTCTTTCGGAAAGGTGGCCAGGGCTTGGTGTATGTCCTCGGCTGTAGGTCGTGGTCCAGCCCGGGGGCTTGCATTCGAAGCAAAAGGCCTCTGCTGGCCAGCTGGGTGTTTTTCCTTAAGTTTTGCAAGTACTTCGGATGAGTTTCTCGCAAGGGAAGTAGGGTCGACTAGGGCTCTTGCAGCTCTTCCCAGGTAGCCTCTCTCCACTAGTCTTTGCGCCCTCCTTGTGGGAGTGTCCCTAAGGTTATGCGGTTGGCCTAGGTGTTCCTGGGCCTCCTCGGCCTCGATCTGGGTGGGCGGTGGCAGTTTGAAGTCAGGGTATTGTTGCAGGGTGTGTCTGACGCTGAATTCCTCCGACTGTACCCCTAGGGTTAGTCCCACCTTGGGCAGGAGGAGGAAGTCTAGTAGGTGTCTTTCCGAGGCCTGCCGGCTGTAGCGGGTTGCACATCTGGCTGCTGCGTCCGCGAAGTGTGATGCCTGTGTTCCCCGGAAGGTGTGGTCCTTTGCCTGGATGTGGTTGTAGCTAAAGAGCTGTTGCAGGTATTTGTTACGAGGCTGGAAGTTGCAACTCTTGTCCTGGCCCCAACCTCCGTTTGTATCGGCTAGGTCGGGCGGCGGGGGGGTGTGTTCGTCTCCGTAGGTCCGTATTCCCGGGAGTTGAGGGCCAAGGGAAACAGGCGAGGCTGTCGGCGAGGGCTGGTATTCAGAGGTTGTAACAGTCTCCTGGCTTAGGCTCCTTTGGCGGCCTGTATCCCGGGAGGGGCTATTTGCAACAGCTATATCGCTTTCGGCTGGTGAGCTCACTCTGCTACTGTTATCTGCCGGCTGGTGATCCGGGATCTGGATAGAGAGGTCGCCGCTCTGGCCGCCCCCTGGACTCGATAGCAGGTTCTCTATGTGGCCAATCGTCGAGTCGTTTGGCGAACCGTATATCGAGCTGCTCCGGGAGTCTGGCACTTGGCCGTCTTGGCTTCCTAGCTCTGGGCTGCCTTGTTGTAGGTATTCCTTTTGTGATCCGGCTAGAAGGCTTGCAACTTCCCTGCTAGCGTCTGTTGATATTTTAGAATGGTTGTTGTGTGTATATGTATTCCTTGCTCTTGGCTTTGCCCTGTCCCTTGCGGGGGGCGGCGACGGGGAGTTGCGACAGCGTTTTCTACGGCTTCCTGCTTGTATGGTTGTAGCAGGGTAGGCTGTCAAGGCGGTGGCAGTCGATGTGGGGGCGGTGTGGTTAGGTGTTTCAGGTAAGGTGGGCGTAAGCGAGCGGCGGGGGGCCTTATTACAGGTCCTAGCTTGGTGTGAAAAAATTCCGTGGGTGGACTGGCAAGCTTGTCCACAGGCAGGGCATGCGGTGTAGCCCATGGCAGCAAGTGTCGGCAGAGGGATGTGGCTGTGGAGGTGGTTTTTCTTAATGTGATCCCAGAGGTAGGCATAAGGGCGGTGACAGACCAGGCATTCGCCCGGTTTATCTTTTGCCATGGCGTTGCA
>NW_024470144.1:0-5093 GCF_000721775.1 Aureobasidium melanogenum CBS 110374 | reverse complement strand
CTGTTGCAATCCGAAAGCTCTTGTGTTGCGGATTCTCCGCATCACCTGACTTCCTCCTGCTACATCTGTCACCCTGACTGCCATATTGTAACACTCCTCCTCAGTCTGGACGACGGATGTTAGTTAGGCCAAGCTGGCTAATAAACCTTGCAAAGTCAGGCTTAGGCAATGGTTTTGTAAAACCATCTGCAACCATGTCTCGTGTTCCTATGAACTCGACATTAATCCTATTCCTCCTATACAAGTCTCTAACATAGTGGTATGCAACATCAATATGTTTTGACCTTTCATGAGTATGGGCATCTCTGACTAGTGATAGGGAAGCTTGGTTGTCACCAAACAATTTGACTGGTGATCCGATGACAAAGCTTTGCTCCTCTTTCACAGTTGGTTGATACTGGTTGCAACCAATATACTTGCCATAGCCCATTTCTCTCAGAAGTTGAGCTAGCCATTGGGACTGCTTTGCAGCCTGGCACATAGCCATATACTCAGCTTCCATGGTTGAGGTTGCAACTGACTTTTGTTTCTTGCTAGACCAGCTAACAGGACAGCTAGCCATCATGAACACGTTCCCTAGGATAGATATCCTATCTGTCTTGTCCATTGCATAGTCTGAGTCAGAGTAGCCGACGAGTTGTTGCATGCCATCTGCATTAAACTCTAGACCAAGGTCTGTCGTTGAACGTAGATATCTCATAAGAGATTTCAACAGCTTGAAGTGTCCTTCTGATGGATCAGATAGGTATTGACTCAGTCTTCCAATTGCAAATGCAATGTCGGGTCTTGTTAGAATTGCCAGGTAGATAAGACCACCAATGATCTTTTGGTACTCCTTTTGGTCTGCTCTCTTGTCTTGAGGACCAGCCGGTTTTAACAGATCATATCCATTTAGTGGGGTACTAATCGGATTAGCTTTTTCTCTATCCATTCCATGTCTTGATAAAAGATCCCTGGTGTAGTGAGACTGATCTAGAGTGATTGTTCTGTTTTTCCTGTCACGAATAACTTGAACTCCGAGGATCTTGCTTACTTCTCCTAGATCTTTGATCTTGTAGATCTCTCCAAAGTGTTTCTTAAACCAGTTGATGTTGTCCATCTGTTTAGCTCCAATCATAATGTCGTCAACATAGACTAGAATAAGAATTCCTTTCTCTGGATGTCTTAGAAGGCATGGGTCGGCATCTGTTTGGATGAAACCCATCTTTTGCAACGACTCTATGCAGCTTTGATTCCAGTCTCTTGCAGCTTGTTTTAGGCCATAGAGTGATCTTAGGACTTTAAGTACACAGCCTGGTGGAATGTCTATTCCAGGTGGTGCTGCCATGTAAATCTCCTCCTTCAATGTTGACTCTGTGAAGGCATTATTGACATCAACAGCATGGCACTCAAGGTCCTCCATTGCAACAATTGCAAGGAACACTCGCAGAGTATCATGGCGGAGGGTTGGTGCAAAGGTGTAGTCGAAATCTACTCCATACTTCTGAGTAAACCCTCTTGCAACAAGGCGTGCCTTCAGCTTTTGCAACGAGCCATCCAGGTTGTGTTTTGTAGCAAGCACCCATCTATTTGTGATGATGTTTGCTCCTGCTGGTGGCTTGATGATTTCAAAGGTTCCATTTGCCCATAAGGCATCTGTTTCAAGCTTAAAGGCTTCTTGCCATAACGGTCCCCATGTAGGGTCATTGATTGCAGCTTGATATGACTTTGGGATGGGTATTTCTTCCTTTGCTGCGAAAGCAGCCATGAAAGCATGGTGTAAGTCATCCACCTGATCGTCATCTGTAGGGTCGATTCCTAGACTTGGAAGATTGATTGCAAGCATTGCTCTATGTAGCTTGAAGTCAGGTTGCCCTTCAGGTGTGCCATATTCCTCTCTCATTCTTTTTGACACTCGAGGAATCTCGATATGAGAGAGAACATTTCTCCTTACGGGTATTGCTGTTGCAGGTACTGTAACAGTTGCTGCAGCTTTTGCAGGTGAAGACGCTTGTGTCTCCTCCTGAGATTCAACATCGCTCTCCTCTACCAGATCTGAATCATGCTCCTCTTGAAGGTTGACATTGTCGTTGACTTCAGCCTGATCTGGCTTCTGAGTATGATCCTTGTAGAGATGTCTCTTGCGCTCCGGGAATGGTGGAATCTCGACTTGAGGCTCAGCTTTGCTTGTTGCATTAGTTGCAACAGGTGGTACGACTGTTGCAGCTACTGTAGGCGGCTGTTGCACTTGTTGCAATGGTGGCCGGCCTCTCAGATTTCTAAGTGGAGCTGTACTTGGTGCAGCTCTCTTTGGAATACCTAGTTCTAGGTCTCCTCCTTGCTTGTTCTCAAAGAAATCTGCTCTGTGAGATTTGATTACTTTCCTCATGTCTGGAGCCCAAAATAGCCACTGTTTTGCAGTTCCATCAACATATCCTAGGAATACACAGTGTCTTCCTCTATCCATGAATTTATCTCTCCTAGTACCTTGTGGTAGAGAGTCTGGATTCATGTATGAGACAGCTTGACAGCCCCAAACTCTCAAATGGTCGATTGATGGTTTGATTCCAGTAAAGGCTTCCTCTGGACTAACTTGTACCCCATCAATAGTTGGGCCATTTGAGACTCTGTTTCTAATGTAGACATCCGCTTGTGCTGCTTCAACCCATAGCTCAACTGGCAGATTTGCATCTTTGAGCATAGCTCTTGTGCCATTCTGGATTGTCTGGTGTGATCTTTCAACTGCTCCATTTTGAATTGACATATAGTGGACAGTTGATTCGTGTTGCACGCCTGACTCTTGTCTCCAAAATTCAAACAAGTTCTCAAGTTCTGGTGCATTATCAGACCTTACTGCTAGGATTTTTAGGTCTGTTGCAGTCTCAACTTCCTTCTTCCATTGGTTAAGGATAGGAGTTGCATCTGATTTTGCTCTCATAGGGAAGATCCATGTCTTTCTTGAGAAGTTGTCAACAACTGAGATGAAGTAGATGTATCCCTCGCGGGATTCTGGCATTTGACCACAGGTGTCAACATGGATGAGTTCGAGGATTCCCTCTTTTCTCTTGCTTGTTGCACCTCTCTTGTTTCTGATATTTGCAACTGAGCAAACAATGCATTGGTGGTCAGACATCACCTTAATTGGCTTCTCTAGAGTAGTAACTTTGTGCAAGCTTCTAATCTTTTCAGGTCCAAGGTGGGCAATTCTTCTATGCCATAGTTGATACTCCTCCTGAGCCTTAGGACTTAGATCCTCCTCCTGAGGGGAAACAATGGCATTAAAAGCTTGTTGATCCACCGCCGTTGCACGTGGAACTGCAACAGGATGCGGTTGATCTGGCATCCACTCTGGGTAAACTTCTGCCACAACATAGACTCCATGGTGATCGATTCCATGAATAATCTCTTTGTTGTTTGACTCATTAGTCATCCACATGTTCTGGTCATTGAAGCTCCCACGCAGCTGCAACTGGCGGCAGAGGGTCTTTGTTGACAGTAGGTTTGCTCCAAGATTTGGCACGAATAGAGTCTGATGCAGTTCTAACTCCTTTCCTTTCTGGTCTCTTAGGATAGCTGTGCCCATCGAGTCTGAGTGTAATAATCCTCCTCCAACCTGGATGTATCTCCTCCTAATTTGAACTAATGGTCCTCTGAAACAGTGATCCTTGTCAGTCATGTGTGAACTGGAACAGCTGTCCATGTACCAATAGGAGGGATTCTTACTTGTGACATCCTTTGACAGGTGGGCAATCTCATACGATACTTGGTCATCAAACGAGACTGTTGTAGGAGACTTTGATGTAGAAGAGCCAGTTGCAGAGGTTTCTTCTGCCTTGTAGGCTCTTTCTTTCCTTGCAACTTTAGACTGGCTCTTGGCTTTAGTGTCCATAATTTGTTGGAATATCTTTGCAACAACCACCTCTAGGTCCTTCATCATTACTGTTCGTTCTTGAGATGATGATGAGGCTAATGATTGGGAGGATCTCTTCCGTCGTCTCTCTTCCTTCACTGCACGTTGTGCAATTGGCAAAGATGGACAGTCCTTGACAAAGTGGTCCTTCTTACAGACATGACATTCGATGGGGCCTTGTCTACCTTTAGCATAGAAGGCTGTTGTTGATACAGTCTGGAATTGCGTCTCTGCTTCTTCTAGGATGGAGAGAATCTCATCCACTTCTAGATGTTTCTGAGAATCAATTGACATCCTATATGTTGCATATTCCTCAGGTAATGCAGACAGAAGTTGCTGGATCCTAGTCTCAGGTTTGGTAAGAGAGACCATACTCTTGTCGGATGCTGCAATTTTCTTGCCTAGTTGTTGCAACTGTCCCCAGGCGTCTGAGATTGTTTGTCCAGGGGTCATCTGGAAGTTGGTATAGGCATGAATGAGTTGGCGTCTCTGGCTTGGAAGCGTCCTGTTGTACTTGGCTTGAAGTGCATTCCAAAGTGCTTCTGCTGTTGGGACATCAATGAATCTGTCCTGGTCATCTTCAGATATGCATTGGGTGATCCAGTACTGTGCAGTTGCATCTATCTTAGCAAAAGCCAACTCATGCTTGCTGTCGGGTGCCTCAATAGGTCTCCAGCAGTCCTTGCTAATAAGCCATTTTCTCATATAGGCAAACCATTTTTCGTGGTTCTCTCGGGTAAGAGTAGCCACAGGTTTTCCTCTCTGAGAAGTGGTTTCATCTGTTGATGACATTGTTGGTAATCTAGCGTTGTTGATTGGTGGAACAAATCCAGCCAATCAGGTATAAGCTCCCTTGAGCTTGTTGTGGAGACTCCTTGTCTCTTGTTGCAGCTCACTGAGTTGCAGTGGTAGGTCAATACTCTGACCTGCAACAGCTTCCAAATGCTGTTGGGTTCAGTGGTCAATTGATTGAGCACTGGAGCAGGCTAACCGCAGGTCCTCTCGCGCGAGGGTGACTTATTGCTGCTGTTTTGGATCGGTCACGATCCTGGTGCAAAGTTTTACACCGCTTGTATTCCTCCGAGTTCTTGCAAACCCGGGCTCATAACCAGTTGAAAAGTATCGCCTGATTGTCGGAAGGTAGAACTACCGGAGGAATAGGTATCAAGGGGTGGAACCAATACGTGTGTGTTGATTGAGTTGG
>NW_024470143.1:0-5332 GCF_000721775.1 Aureobasidium melanogenum CBS 110374 | reverse complement strand
GCGATTTTGCTCATAGACCCAAAAGAAATTCAAGCTCTCCACCGTAATGCCCATCAACCATAAAAAGCTCCCTAAACTCTTCAAGAGTTGTCTCGGTGTGACTCAAGAGAGATGAGATTATGGTCTGTCCGACACACTTCTCGATCTCTCGTCTTTGCTCCAGCTTCCCAATTTGAATCCTAATCAGCGTGTCATACGTCGTATCACCGTGATCCTCTGCGTTTATCATGCTCCGAAAATTTCCGAGTTGTGTTATTTGATGGACCAATTCGCTCGCTTTGAAGAAGCAGGCATCGAACCGCATTTTCGAGTCTGACATCATTTCGATATTGTTCTTCCCCGCTTCGATCAACTGATGCAGGAGAGTTCCAATGCACTGGAGATTGCCTAAGGAGTGTATTGGCTCTGAGCGAGGGCGGTACAATGGAGTACACTGGAGCGACTGGTGGCAGAACTCTTGTGGGGACACCTTAGGGTCTGAAGATCCAATATGCATGCAATCGTCCAGTTCTTGCAGTGCCTTGTACACTTTCCCGAAGCGTTGACGCTCACACTCCGCTATCTCAAACAGCCGAAGGACACTTGCTCCATCCTGAACGTCGATTCCATTGCTTCGCGTGAAGAGATTCATGGTCACATGGTTCTGACCTTCATGCGTCAAGAAATCTCGTAGCGCATCTCTGATTCCATTAGGCTGTATCCAAGAGCCTGTAAGGATATCAGAATTCAGCCTCAGCCATTCTTCGAAACACATAGTGGGAAACCAGAAGGTGTGATCCATCGCATAACCCACAAACATGAGCCCCAAACGACTCATCGCCGAGCGAAACGAGTTGAGGCTTTTGACCAGGTCTTCGATGTGACAAATCTTCCCGGGTGTCTGACATATTCCTTGCGTCAAGCTCATGCTGGAACAAGATCCAAGTCGATTTTTGCCTTTCTTTAGGGATCCGACCTCTTCCTGAGGAATGTCGTCCATACAAAACTGGAGGCGGTGGTCCTTCCAATCGTTTTCCGCAATCATTGTGTTGTCGTGCTGTTGCTGCGATATTGTTCCGACTAAGGACTAATCGACTTATATTTGATCATACAACTGCAGCTACAAGTTCGTGCACATTGTAATTTTTCCAGACTCATCTTCCCACGGGAGAAAAACACGTCTTTCTTCTTGGCTTGTGCTAGCCGACGTCCGTCAACAAACCGAACACTCCCATACCCACAAATCAAGCAGGTAACTTATTCTAGTCTTGATGTGTCACCATTGTCATCTCGAATGTCAAGCCTTTCGGTTAGTATTTCAACAGTCTCATTGGCACTTTATGTGTATTTGATCGTCAGTGTCATTTCCTGGACCATCGTATCCTCATCTCCGCAATTATCCGACGTCTCCGCAAGATGTGGTCATGTCACGTGAGGTGGAAGCAAATTATCTGATTTTATGCCGCAGTTTTGTGGACGAGAATGCACTGGTCATACCCATTGTCGACAGAACACGTAGTAAGGGGATGACGAACAAGTGCATGTGCTGCTAGCAGGGCTTGTCAGGTTGTTTTGACTGCTGCTGAGACACAACCAAAACAGACCAAATACCCCACCGTCGGCTTCGTGATGTGCAGCCAAATTCTGTCCTAATCGATGCAGCTTCCCGAGCTGTGTCGTCCGTCCACTGAGCTTGATTCGTCCGGCATAGTAGGAGGTCTTTCACTGCTGTCACATCATGCATTATTACGTGCTAGGCTGACAAGGATGGCATTCTCAGCACATATCGATTAGATTGATGCCTGAGGCTCTCAGTCAGTCGCACAGCCGAGCGCAATCAGTGTCTGGACACCTAATCTACTGTAGTTCCCGTCTCACTCACTTCTCGGTGTAAAGGTTATTCCTCGATCATTCTTCAAGCCCGATAGGACGATCGATCCTGGCTGACAGGGTGACCCTGTCAGTTTGCGGCGAGCATATTGAGCATCGAGTTTGGTTTGTGATGATAGTTCTGCTCAATCTGTTGACCACAGTGGGTCAGAACATAATCAAACAGTGACAGGTCATAACCCAGCCGAAATCAGTCGCCTGTCAGAATCGACATAGCCCAAATCGATCCATATCGTGATGATAGCCTGCACTTCGTGACCCCGGGTAACTCAAGTCATGGTCAAATATTCACTTCGACCTTGCTTGGCCCTTGCACCGTGTCGAATGTCCTTGCTGACAGACTTGAGGTGGGACGAAAGTAAGGAGAGACGGTCGAGCGAGGAATGAAGATAACGTTGAGACAACGTGATTTCTCAGCATGAAGCGCAGGCGGTTCGAAGACATATTCCCTGGCGCTTTCGAAGCTAGTAAGGTGCTCGCTGGGCTCGAAAGCGTCTATCAGTCCAATCTAGATACTGCTTCCATCAGCACCACTATAAACTTTGACACAATCAGAAACCCGGGATGTATACGAGATTGACCAGGAGGCAACTCCAGTCCTGGCCTTGTACCGTGTCGACCAAAATCTTCGATATACAGAGAGATTGTCGGAATACATGGTCCATGGACGGTCTCAGCATCTGGTGCCGCTTGTTGATCATACTCTGTGGTTGTGTGCTAGGAATTAAGGCACACGTCCAGCAGATCGCTGCCAGCTGTGTATCGTGTGATCACTGTCACACTGTCGAACTATAAGGTTTGGACAGTGAGCAGCATCATTTGGCGCTGCTCATCACTTCTGATTTCCTCAGTTTTGCTGCTCATTCCTTGGTCAGATTTATATCGCAATCTATCTAAACAGTTCTATCTAGCCAATGAAATCTATAAAGAATTTTTTTTTCCTTTACAACAATCAGCCATCTGCTCGCCCTTAAGATTTTTTAGATCGATGTTCCAAGTCTCGTAGCATGTACTGATTAAGTCTTCCCTTGCACAGCCTTACTGCTACAATGACCGCACGTACGACCCACATCTGTCATCAAAGGGTATTTCATCCACTCGGAAACCCATTTCTGACATTATCGTACTTGCTGGAGGGATACTGCAGCAGGTTAAGGGTGTTATCCATTTGATCAGCTCCAGCAAGTTTGAGCTTGTCGACTACCTGTGGTGATGGTCAGCCTAGACCTTACAGACTGCTGCGAGTGGCATACAGAGTTGATGATACTCCTGTCATCGGTACGGTCGCCGCTACTTTCCCACCACATGGCGCCCCCCAGCTTCCGCTGCTTGATGTAGTCAGCTTTAGCCGAGGCGCTGTATGAAGTATCGTATGTGACCATGAGCTTGTTCAGAGAATCAAAGCTCCAGCATGCAATCATCTGCAGGTCACAGGTTTCTATTGCTCCAGGTCTTGGGAGAGACTAAGACAAAACAAGAAGGTCAGCAATGTATAAGAAAGGCAAGCTAGGCGCCTTAGGTCGATGTCTGATACCTTGTAGTCCCAAGTTCCAGTCTCCCAGTCCCCAGAGTTGCCAGACCCTGCAAATGGAAACCCAGGCCCTACAGTCTCAGCGAAGATCCGGCCATATAGCGGCATCCCCAGAACTATCTTATTCGACAGGATACCAGCAGACTGTGTATAGTGATCCACTGCCGCGTTGATGTTGAAAGGTGTACTTGCTGTATTGTTCGTTGATGGATAGACATTCGCCTGATGCCCTGTCAGTGCCGACCATGGTCCTGCGAGATCATATGCCATCAGATTCCAGAAATCCACATAATGGTCCATCTCGGTTAGTTTCATCAAACTATAAGAAGAAGGGCCACAGGGAGAGGCCACGGTCAACAGGAGTCGTGGGTGTTGTGGTAGACTGAGGGCATGTTTGTTCAGTTCTCTACGTACTGTAGAGAGTAGTGCTACATAGCTCTGCGCGTCTGTGTCGGTCTCTATATGTTCCCAATCGATGTCTAAGCCATCGAAACCAAGATCAGCGAGTAAAGTCACTGCGGTCTGCGCAAAGTTCTGTCGGCCCTGCTCTGTGGATATCGCATTGCCGATGTTCTGAGAATAGATTGAGCCTCCGATGCCGAGAAGAGTTTTCAACCTCCGATTCTTCTTCTTCAAGAGAAAAAGTTGTTTCAAACACCCTTTGAGAGTCTGGTCCGACTCCGACCATGTGTCGGAAGGAAAAACCTTGTCAGTGTCAGCATAGGGATCAGAAAGGAAAACTTTGCCATCTTCCATGCTGATGTTCGCGCATGCATAGAAGACGTGCGTAAGATTCTCGACAGGAAGATCATAGCTGATGGTTCCGAGCATACGTTGCCTAGTACCTGTCAGTAATGTCAACAGGGGTAGTCATGGAACTACTGACCCAATTTACATAGTATGCTGCCGCACGATAATCACTATTGTCCCCTACACTGTCATTCCTCAAAGACTGGGTGAAATTTACTGCAGGATCATACAATCGAACAATCTGACCAGGAGACACTGAGGCGAGTGCTTGACTCGATGCGACTGCCATCGTCGTTACGACGTCCAATCCTCTTATCCCAGTGCCTTGTGCTCTGTTCGAAGATGTAATAGTGGCTGGAACCTCCATTCCACGCTGACAGACCGAGGTGAGACAAAGGCCTGATGCTGGAAGCAGAGTAAGTAATAGCACTGATGACAAAGTTCTCATCTTGAGAGCTACTGTGCACACAGGACAGCATCTCAAGCAGGCAGCAATCATTTATCAAGCGCCATGGCGCATCGAAGCGCATGGTACGAGTGACGCCAATAAACTCGTAATCAGAAGAGTCAACAATGCCCAAATGACAGCATCGGATCGGTTCCCCCGATGTCCTCATCCTCAGACTCGGTGTTTCGATACTCTTCATACTGTCGCCTGCGAAAGAGATTACTCGGATCAGTTAGGGATGCCTGTTATCTGCTCTGTCGAGTTGTCGATGTCGCCTCCAGAAGATGAGGCATGAAGACGAGCTGCGTGTCCTCTGCATTGTGTACTTTTCAATAAGCTTGTGTCGGAGTCTCTTATCCATAACTGTTTCACGACATGAACACTGCTCCAGCCGCCCGTCGCTGTCTCTAGTGACCATAAGTCCGCGTATGTCTCGATTGGAGATGTCCAACCACTTTTACAGATGCGGGTATCATATTCCATATATATATATATATATATATATATATATGGAGCATGGCCTTTTCGTGGAACATGACCTTTTCGTACACCGCTCTGGTTGTTTTTCGGTTCGTTGACGACCACGGCACTCGACCGTGGTCTCGGCTTTGCACCAGAGTTACCACCACCTGATCGCTGATTGGGATGCTCTTGCTGTAGCCTTCTGAGAATGTCTCCGAGAGTCTCGTTGGGATTTGGTTCCCCATACTGAGAAGTAGACTGGTTGTTGTTTG
>NW_024470142.1:0-6057 GCF_000721775.1 Aureobasidium melanogenum CBS 110374 | reverse complement strand
TGATCAAACCGTTCTTTAGTCTGTCTGACTTCGAGTTCGAGTCGCTCTTTAGTTTCTTTGGACTCTTTGACTTCGAGCTCGAGGCGCTCTTTGAGTCTTTTTTGTCGCTCCCGATATTTAGCCTGGGCCGCGCGGTTCCTCTCCTTCCTTTCGATATTGCTTACCATCGCGCCCCGGATGAATGAGTATGATTGATTTGAACCTCACAAGTCTGCGCAACAAAGCTGATGACGGGTCCAGACAAGGTTTGAACATCCAAGCTTATGTATCTTTGGAGCCTCTCACCATCGCCATGCTCACCTCTAAGCAACATGACACATCTGCTCAGTTTCCGTGCCTGTGTGAGGGATAAAAATAGCAATCTTTGCCTCGAATTAGGCCATGTTTCAGGATCGAAGTATATTTATAGACTGCTTGTGAGGAGAGAGCACATCTCAGAGCCATCACACACTTCAACTAGCAAAGCGCTGAGTCTGGTGACACAGGATGGCCAACGGCTAGTCACGGTGGGTCTTGGTTGACGGTCTGGCATCTCTCCAAGCTACGAGATGCGCGGTAGACAATGAGTTTGGCATAGTTTCTGTGATGATGATATCAACGTACGTGTTTGATCTGCATAGCAGTTCATCTAACTGACAAGAGCGTTCGGCTAGTCTTCCAACGCTCTGAGCCTGGATTGCAACTTGCCTGCGCCAGAATGTCATGTCTTCCACGGATCCGCCTTCGGCAAGTGAAATGTTGGCTGTGACAGATGAGATAATCCCCCGGTAGAGATTCATATTACACAGGATTCAATGGTTTAACACTTGCGTAAGAGATGAGATGTTGTGCAGAAACAGTTTCAAAACATTGCTTCTACGTCGACGAACGAATCGCAACTACAAAGCAGCTCCTGAATTCCAAAAGGACGTGTCGAATGATTTAGTTGGAGATTCAGATGGAAAAGTTCAGTGCGCGATGTTCGCGCATGCAGGACTGATCACGAGGGCAGCATGAACGTAAGTAGACATACATTCTTCTCTTGTGATGGAACTAATGACGGCCACCTTCTCTTCTCGAACTAGTACTAAAGCTCATCCCTAGCTAGCGCGGAGGTCCTCGCTCGATGAGAGGTGGCATATGGTGACTACGTGAACTTGACTGCTAACCCATCACGATACGACGACCAATGGCCTTGGGTGGACCCAGTGGATTGGCATCTCGTTCAGACCTCCTTTGCGACGGTGAGATCCCCCAGCCACCTGATATCCAGCCCTCTGATGTCCAGTCAAACTCATGGTTGGACACCATGAGCCTCTACACATTTTTCCTGACATAGTCACGGAAGAGACCGGATGTAGCTATGACCAGATCAAGCGCAGATGCCGGACTCAGCGAGAGCGATTCGGTCGGATTAGATATCCCACGGTATGTGTCTGGGTGAGGGTGACTTCCTTTGTCTCCGTGGTGGTTTGGAGCAGCGTAAGGTGAGAGCTCAGGATACGCAGTTTCTAGGAAGCCAGGACTGAAAGAATGATGACGCTTGGTGATCAACAGGTCTCTTGCTGGCTTCGGAGATACCATGGTGGCCGAGCTATGCATGGCAACGAAGATGTATACCAGACCTTAGTAAGTATTTACGAGCCAGAACTGGGGTGAGTGAAGAGGAACTCCTCTGGCAAAACGCCGGTCTTGACCACCATTATATCGCGCACTTGCTTCCTTCATACTGGATGCAGCATTGTTACCGGATCCTCTGAGGGATCGGGGCGTCATGATGTTGTCCGATGTGCCGGATCCTTTACAGCCAATCACACGTCGACCAATTCCTGTCATTCCATGTAATAAACAAGCATTATTTTCGCTGTCAGTACGAAATTTTACGACTCAACGCGATGACGACCTATACGCTACAAGCTTCGCACTTGGTCCAGAAGAGACACGATGAGATTGGAGAACCCATTGTAGAATGATATCAGACTGTCACTTTTGCTTCGCAGCTCCAGTGAGTTGTAAAACCGGTTCATTATAGATACGTTTGGAAAATGCTCGACTTGCGTGTACTGGTGCAAGTTTCAGCAAGTCGGAAACATCGTTCCCTAGCACTAATGTCTCGCTCAAGGAATGAAACTGACTCTCCTCACGTAGCTTTTGGCGTTCTCAATTCTTTGTTTGAAGTGAAGTGTTCGCCGAGTGAGCCTTCCAGTCGGAATCAACACTGTTTTCGATGGATGCATCAGCGGCGTCGAGTTGTAGAAGCCGGAGAATCGATTCCGAAAGAGCCAAGTGGGCAGTTCATTAGCTTTCTGCGGAGCACTACTCACAAGTAAACGGTGAGATGCGCCTGGGCCTGTAGGATATCTGGTCAGAACTTGACATCTCAATTCTGCAACTTTGAAGTCTCCAAACGCAAGTGGGCATTTCTGCCTGTTTGGTACCCTCAAAGCGGCATCCGGCTTTCGGCAAGTCTGCATGGCGTCACGCGGAATCTCGCACGGACACTTCAGCAACACGTGTGCGAATTCATGGCATAGCCCTGACAGGTAGTTTTCACTGTCAGTCCATTGTGGAAGCCAAGGGTAGTGGATGAGGGTCTTTGTGGAGAAGCGGCCGGCGAGCGCAACGATTACGAGTTGGCGGCACGCACGCGCGCGAAAGTGACGCTGTGCCGTCTCGTGGATCACCGAGTCTGCGGCGGGGGATGGACCCTTGTGATTTTCGGCGCACAAACAATCGCAATCCCGATTACACGTGTGGGCCAACGCCAGGCGATGGTAATTAATAACACCAGACTTCGTCCTGCAATGATCATACCACCCATCGGTAGTGTCGGAAATTAGAAGGTTATGGTCCGCCAGAGGCTTTGTCCCTCGGCTGTATCGAGACGTGCTTTGCGCAATGGCCCCGTCTGTATCGATCTCTGTTATTCTGCGACTTCGAAGAGTGGGATCGTGATACTCTTACAGACACCCTTATCATTTCCCTGCACACATGTCCGTGCTCTTCTTGATTCTGAATTCGCATATCTACATCGCAAGATCAGCTCCTGTTTCGGCACAGCATGCCTGCCCTCAAGCCTAACTGACAGCATGAGCGAAAACCTGAGCTTTCAAGTTGTCGCTGTGTCGATAAAGCGGGCGCCAATTTCCACAGGCACGACGACTGGGGAGCAACAAACATCGATGCAGCTTCCTAGTATTCAGCCTACTAGATCTCTCATCACTCCGACATCGACAAATACTTTCTTGGCTAATGAGCCAAACAACAACCAGTCGACTTCTCGGTATGGGGAACAAAATCCCAACGAGACTCTCGGAGACATTCTCAGAAGGCTACGGCAAGAGCATCCCAATCAACGATCAGCTGGCGGCAACTCTGGTGCAAAGCCGAGACCACGGTCGAGTACCGTGGTCGTCAACAAACCGAAAAACAACCAGAGCGGTGTACGGAAAGGCCATGCTCCACGAAAGGGCCATGCTCTACGGAAAGGCCATGTTCAATCATAAGGACTTTTCATGTTTTGGCTCACACTGATATCCTACGGCCCAAAAGATCCTTAAAGTAAGTCATCCCCAGTCCGCCGGCTGCTGCTCGTCGACTGACTAGTAAGGCACCTTCTACAGGATGATTTGCTTGAGTCAAGGTGAGAGTCGAAAAAGGCAAGATCTTGATTCAAATTGCGTGGAAACAGGCCCAGCCTCGAATTCTGTAGTGGGGGCAGTGTGTCACACATACGTCGAGAAACGAGTCGACTAGTTTTTGTCACTAATTCAACGGACGATCAACTCGAGTCTGTTGAAATTGTTCTCGTAGTCCTTTCTTGAGAACATGAGGATAGGTTTCACCACAGAGTCACGAACATATTCCTTGAAGTCTATGAAAGGAGCTCTCCATGACACATGGCGTCGGCCGGGTATCGTCTTTTTTGTGTGCCACGTTATTGTTCCTCGTATTTGCTGTCAACTTCGGACAACCTAGTGAAATGGTTTCACAAGTGTCTGGAGATACACATCTGTTGCATGGGGAAGCTCTGATCCGCGATCTCTGGTCATCGAGATCCTCACAATCCAGCTTTCTCACCATTGGTGGGGCAGGCGCATCCCAGTGGCCGCAAAGTGTGTGTCCTGCATACGCATATGTCACAAAGAGATCACGAGGTAGAATCTGTATGGTTGTGGTCGAAGATATCCAGATATCCCGCCGATTGGGTTACAGCAGGGCGTACCACGACTGGGAAGATGAAACGAATGCCCCTTGGTTTGAATCTGCATTGATGGTGGCACTCGACATGTCCGACCTTCCAGATCACATGCATGAGGGTCGTCTTCTGTCTCGTGCTTTTGTTTGCCAGAATCAGCTTATGGAGGACAGTCTTGGACAGACGGTAACATGCTCTACCGGAGTATAGAATGAACCTGCTCTCGTCACCTGAGACATATCAAACGCATAGGCTCCCTGGGTGGTGGGATTGGCACCAGACAAGACAACTTTATCGGTGCCCTAAAGCGACAATGATCTGGTCTTTGCTATTTCAAATGTCTTGCCATGGAAGAGAGTAAAAAGCCAGAAAAACTCCGAATTTTCGACTGAGAAGACGACTGCATTCGAACAGAACCTGGAGCGGATTCGACTGAGTGGAGGCCGTCATATTACCTACATTTCCAGGACTCGGTTACTCAGCTGGAAGGTAACTACGCCTAGCATGTACACACATACAACAACAAGCACATAGTAGTCGTTCATATGGAGATACAGAAAGTCATGATATCAGCAACAGTGATGCAGGAGCACCTGCCGGCAAGATTACCTCTAGTTGTACCATTCGTAGGACGGGAGGCGAACGGCCGAAACAAGGTGGTAACAGTCGATGGCAGACTGATTGTGGATGACCCACCAGCTTGCCCATCAAGCTACCTTCCGTCCAACAGGGAGCTGTCATTGACGGAGCAAATGACAAAGTGATTGTGGTGATACCCACGAGACGGTTCCTTGCGAAGTATTCTTGGATTGATGGTTCACGTGCGTCCTGCTTCTCGAAGCAGATAATCAAGAATAGCGAAGAATACCCGCACTTTCTTCTTGATCATCTCAAGACAACCCCGTAATTTATCGAACTTACAATCAGCCACATGTCCGAAGGCAATCCCTGTTGGGTCGATACTGATGGAAACTCTCCGCAATATAATCAGACAAAACAGGTGTAAAGCTGATAGATTCTCAAGTGAAGGATGGCTGTCGATTCCGTATCAGTTTCGCTGTCATCCAGGGTGCCTCGCAAGCTGGTTTGATTACCAGGCGTTCTCAGACGACGTATCATTCTCATTTCTTCGGGACAGTGGGAATATGGAGAGAGAGAATTTCTGCGGCAGGTGTGCATTTGTGAGTAGCCACCAAGGCCATGCTAGCGCAGTCAGAGGGATTTGCTCCGACTCCAAGCTGTACATAGGAGTTCTAGTTGTCCTACATCTCCTCGCACTTTCCTTCTTGTCAGGCAATCAGAATCTGAGACAACTCGCACAACATGTTGCTAACTATGGTGGCCTCATTATCCTGTCTGGTCTTGAACTATGGACGGGCGAATCGTAAGTGCACGTTCGATCCTCCAGCTTGAGTCCATAGTGACTAATTGTCCTCTAAGTTTGGTCTCCTGTGCCGGTTATTTTAGCTTCTATAGTCGTCCTGAGAGCATCCATGGCAATCACGACTCTGTACAATAGGTACTTTCTGGATGAGAGTGCTACACATCCTCCAATCCCTCTGCTAGTACTTCCACTGTGTATCATCTGGGTCACAGCATGCGACTGGACCTTTCTGACCGTACCGTTCTACACACTCTGGCTTTCTGACGACATCCTTTCGTGGAGACGACTCAGATATCACCCAGGACCTTGGTTCGCTGGTATATCATCTCTGCCAACGCTGTGGCATATACGTAAGGGAGATTTCTACGACTGGCAGCAGCGCTCGCACAAAAAATATGGGGTTATAGCCCGTGAGTCATGGCTCATCGTCTCTGGCCGCCTTCTCTTACATGGTGGGCACAGGCATCGGTCCCAATCGACTAACGACATCCGACGG
>NW_024470141.1:2793-6718 GCF_000721775.1 Aureobasidium melanogenum CBS 110374 | reverse complement strand
AGTTGGACAAGCTCAATCAAGCTCTTGTTCTGCGGGCAGACATATGGAGACCCATCAGCACACAGCTGTGGCGGTCATATTGAATTTGCTGAAGACACATGAAAACACCTGGAGTCAACATCATGCTGTGGTAGATCTAGAACTAAGAAGCGAGAATTACCGACGTCGTAGAAGCTTGGGGCATACTTACTGGAACACCCGCAAATGGTCATCACATACCTATGTCGATGTCTTCTTTGAGAAGCTGTGAAGAGTGCCCAAAGATACGCTGGTCTCGGCAGCAGAGAGGTGTGGGACATCTGACATCAGTTATTCCTGATCGTGATGATGATGATGCTGTTGTTGTTGTTGCTGTTGACCATGATGATGCTCATCATGATCAGTGACCCTATCATGACGATAATGATGGTGGGGACGATGATGACGATGATGACGATGATGACGATGATGACGATGACGATGATAATGGAGATCGTCACGAGAGAAGGGCTGATGGCGTTGGCAGATTCAACCCCGTCATCTTGTGATGCAGATCGTCAGAACATCAGCATATGAGTCTAATGCAGCGACAACGCTCTGTGAAGAATACCCAGAACCTTTCTAACTAGACCAGATATAACCTGACAATAATTCGCCACATGTATCACTTATATCCCGACGAGACCAACAACATGTACATCTCATGTAATCTCACAATACTGGGAAGTATAAGTATGCGTTGCAAGTTGAGATGACCGCAGCTGCCAACAATCTAGATGAACGCCCAAACGACTCTCTTCAAACTAGTTTGTGAGTAGTCGAGCCTGACATCTTGTCAGTCTTGATATAGCACGGTGTTAGTGACTCCAATCTGAACATCTAGCGGTTCTACTTCCTTGTGAGCTCTCGAGATCACCCAGAATCCTGGGAGAATCCTCTACGATCCAGAGGAGCCACTCCGGTAGTGGCTCACAAACCCTAAGAAAACTTCGAAAGTTTTGTAGTGGACCGGGCAAGCACCTACTTCGCTATTTGATTGTCCAAATGGGACTGAGGGTGAAACAAGACTCGGAGCTCAATCTGCCAGAGGGCGCGATACGATCGTCGTTAAGAAGAAACAGAACGCCCAGGCGGTATAGGTCACTCCGGCGTGGGCGTAGGCAGCGAGTTGTCCTGATGAGACGGAGCAGTCCTGCATTCGCTGTTTGCAGGTTATATGATGCTCGTAGACATGGAAGATCCACAGATTCTTTGCAATACAGACGGAAACAGACCGTCAAAGTGGAGAATCTGGTTCATGGGAAGAGTCCAGATAGGATGGGAGGGGGACAAATACTAGATATCTGAAAGCTCCTAGATCCATGAAGCTTCTGATCCTGATCTTGAACCAACACCTTGGCAGTATAGTAGTGAAGTTCCAGGATGTGAAATTTGACCAAGACAATCTGGCTGTATGCGCAACATGGAAGCAAGGCAAAGTGATGTCTTTAAGAAATATCTTCGCTTTGCCTTGTTCGGCTTACAGGCCATATCGTGACGGGTCCAGAGTTACAGTACTGGATGATGCATGCAGGCTTGATGACGGGAGCTATAGGTGTTGTATAGACCAGGTGATGTATGTGTCCATACGTTTCTCCAGACACCTGCCGTTCGAGATCACACCAGATGGTCCAAAGTCAACGACGAAGAGTAGCAGAGGGATGGAATCTTTGCATTAATGTGATACAGATCGCTTGATATCCTAAACATCCGTAAGAAGGGTCTGTGCCAGCGTGTGCCAATTCATTGATAGCACAATATTCCGTACATCACTTCTCGTTTGCAAAAATATGTGTTTACACCGCAGTGCAATCTACACACTGACCCGAATACTCTGACATCTCGCGACTCAAGTTTCCAGGTGAGGTTGAAGATGCGACAACGATCAAATCAAAAGAAAAAAGGAAGAGTCAATAAAGGCTTGGAGAGACACTTCGGTGCTTGTCTGTTACGAGACAATCGAATCTGTTGGCAAGCCTATAGCCAGATAGAACGCGCCGTTATTTGACAAATATGCGATCACCAGCTTCGTTCCCTGTGACGGGATAATATGCTGAGACGGTGTGATTAGCTTCTGCGAAGTTTGTGCTGCTGTCAGTTCGACATCTCGTTGTGCCTTATAAGCTTGACCATGAAGCATCGTTGAGATGTCTGTACCCTGGACTGCCTCACCTGTCTACAGGCGTGATGGTGACCACAGCTCTGACTTGCTTAGAGAGCATATGCAATGCCTGCAGTGAACTGTACGAACTTTCCTGCTTGGAAGATCTCAGCGCGCGTGATCAAGCGGATCTGAGATCGAGTATAGAGCTAATAGGACCCATCGGTGAACGGCCGTTTGTGAAGAATGGCCCGCTTGTGCTTGGTCTAACATTGTTACTGTGTGAGATGTTGCGAGACATGAGACAAGGTACGGCAGCATGTTGCACAACCTCTTACTATGGGACTGACACAAGTCATGCAGATTGGTTCCAGTGGAGAGACCACACGGATGCAGAGATACAGAATGAAAGGTCGCAGCCGTCAACGATCGACGAGATAGGGGAGTTCTGTAAGAACATCCTTGACTTGTCGAATGATACAACTTCATCTTACCATTCATTCGACGAGCAGCAGCATCTAAATAACTCCCCTCCACAGTTGGACGACTGTTAGCAGACGACAAGAAGATCTGCGCATGGATGGTCCAAACTGGAGCATCGTTTTGCTCATTAAGTATGTTTCAGAGCCGGACTTGAGCCTTACAGCAGAGCCTAAAGCGAAACAAACATTGAATCCCGCAACAGACAATGATCCGGAGCTATATTTCAGGACAGTAAGGTGGACGGGAAAGTTTGGGAAAGCCGCCAGGAATCGATACGACCGTATACGCTCTCCAGATTCGCAAGGGACTGGATAAAATGAGCGACTAGCGAGCTGTGCAGTGGCTTTAGACATACTCCGACCTAGGTTCACGGTCAAAGCGCAGTCACATAAGCTTCTGACAGCACGATAGTCTCACTTATATCCTACGAACTCGCTCGTTGTTGACGGGGCATGTTAAGATAGTGATGGCTGACAGTTTTTTTTTTCTCTTTCGGAGAGAATAAAGCTGGGCAAACATAAGAAAACTCGACACGGTAGCATGATAGCAGAAGCAGTCGAACATTCCCGATAGATGTGGCACGCTTTCCAAGAATTTTCAGATAACATGGTCAAAACTCCCGGCCCGTGACTTGCTATGCGTCATCAAACCGTTGTATGGCCTGCCTCTTGACCTGCCTAAACTTCTCCTCGCCCATACTCTGCTTCACCTCGAAAAGGGGTCTAGGAAAGTTGCTGAGAAAAGAAGCCAGATGTTCGCTTATACCTCGATCCGACAATTCTATCATTCCTTTCTCAATGCGTTCGCATAGAATCATGTTCTAGGACACGATAGCGTCGGTCAGCAACAGGTTGACTGTTAGTCACGGCAGCTGAAGACATACTTACGTATATGATTAGAACCTCATCACGATTTTCTAGCGCTTCGCGGACTTGTGAGATCATATCGCGGTCCTGTTCAGTCTCCACCTCGCGTGTATCTCCACATATGTATCGATCGAGTGACGGCTTCCACGAAGATTCTGCAAGAATGTCCCTGGGTCTGTTGGGACGAAGCATTGTCAAAGTATGTGTGGTTCTCTATCGGTGAGTGGAAATGAGACTTCGATACTTTTATGTGCAAATTCGCCGGTATAGATCCTTCGCATACTAGGTCCTCAGACAAAGACCACGGTGCCTTGTGAAATTTTGTCACATCACGATCATGAACTGTGATGTCAGCATTGTCACAAGACATTTTGTGGCAAGGTTTCAAACTGCACCAGAATCACGCGGAGCCATTCTTTACTTTGCTCGTACACCACATTGTACGTTATTACAGTTA
>NW_024470141.1:0-2692 GCF_000721775.1 Aureobasidium melanogenum CBS 110374 | reverse complement strand
TATATGATTAGAACCTCATCACGATTTTCTAGCGCTTCGCGGACTTGTGAGATCATATCGCGGTCCTGTTCAGTCTCCACCTCGCGTGTATCTCCGCATACATATCGATCGAGTGACGGCTTCCACGAAGATTCTGCGAAAATGTCTCCGGGTCCGTTGGGACGAAGCAGCATTGCCAAGGTATGTGTGGTTCTCCTATCGGTGAGTGGGAATGAGACTTCGATACCTTTATGTGCACATTCGCCGGTATAGATTATTCGCATACTGGGTCCTCAGACAAAGACCGTGGTGCCTTGTGCAACTCTGTCACATCATGCTCATGAACTGTGATGTCAGCATCGTCACAAGACGTTTTGTGGCAGGGTTTCAAACTGCACCAGAATCACGCGGAGCCATTCTTTACTTTGCTCGTACACCACGTTGTACGTTGTTACAGTTAACACACTGTAATCAATCTCCGACATCTCAGCAGACAGCACACTCAGCGCTCTTAGTTGCACCTTCTCGAACAGAGACCCAAATAGATCTACGAACCAGACATTTACGCCGGAAACACTCGACTTGGCGTGTAATGTTGTGACTCTTGTTCAAAAAATAGAACCGTTGCCCCGGCGACCCTGACAGATATGCTACCTATCGCAGTTCGCTATCATGAGCTCTTACTGCTTATCATTTCGTCCACCTTCCGTCTTTCAGAAGTTGCTCCATACAAAACCACCCCTGAGGGAAGATAGATGTATGGGAAAGGTGGGAAGGAGCTCCCATATATCGACCACCACGGTCTTGACTTAGCACGAAGCTCAAACTCAAGTCCATCAGATCTCGGTTTTGCATAGCATATAGCACTCGTTTTGAGCTCCTGAATCTTTCTCGGATCCTGTAATGCCCTACTGTGATGTCTGGTCTCGGGAGAGCACTTAGTATTGGTAGCTACTGTAGCAAAGCAAGCATGGACTAATAATAGGTCATCAACGTGCGGCTGATACGTCTGTAGTCACTCCATTCAATCATACGACGTGGTTGGCATGGATTGTAGTATGTTTGGAGCTAAACGTAGATTGGTATGTATGCATGGCGGCGAGATAACATAGTCTGGACAACATCTGTAGGAACACGCGACCGCAGGTTATCGCAGAAGGCGGGTAGAGTCTGGCTGAAGTATTCGCACTGTATCTGAAACACTGGCTTGGCTTACCTTGGACTATTGTTAGAAACAACACAATCAGCAGGCGTAAGGAAAAAACATCTGTCGGCAGGACACTCTCTATGAATCGAAACAACGATCATGTATCGAGAGACTCTTTCGTGAGCGCCTTGAAAGCGACAAAGGAAACCAGAATTCTGAATCATCAAGTCCACGTAAGATCGAAAACGTGAGATGCCACTGAATCAAGGTCCAAGCCTAAACCGGATTGTATAGCACAGCAAAAACTTTGCGTTACGAACCACCGGGGATGGAGAACTCAGCGACCGACGGATCATCAGCGGACCATCAATCGCTGAAAATTGAGCTAGAGATGACTAGTCATGATCTTCCAAGCGTTGAAAGATCCTTGTACAAGTCTCAATTCGTCCATCCAGGCGCTGAGAATGCAAACAACCAAGAGTCTTTACACCACATCAGCGTACAGATTGACCGGCTTTACCACACTTGGGCGGCGCAAGAGTCGCCGATCGTTTTTATTCCGTATCTCCCTTGGATTGCCAACTATGGCGCGGATGTTTGGGACTACAATCAGGGTTTTCCATGTGATGGGACTAGCAACACATCTGGATGTCTGCCATACCAGGGCGTTGCTTACCAACCTATCGTCATGGTCTCACTCCTTGAACAGATACCGTGGAAGGGTACCAACACACAGCAGCTGAAGGCTGGACCAAACTCATGCCCCCGTACAGTATCGCTGCCTGACGTCAACAACAGGGATTGGATATCGAGCTGGTCCATGGATGGGAGGCCATATGCTTATCCATTTGCTGTCGGACAATCCCCAACAGGATGTTGACCGTACTGTGTAACTACAACCATATGTTTTCAATTGGAGAGCAGACTTAGATGACCTAGATAGTTTTGTGGCCATACAAATACAGACGTTGATCATCTTGCTCCTCTAGAGTGCTACAAATTATTATCGCACGAATCCTCAATGAGCTCCGCGAAGTATCATGGTGATGAGTGGCTGTTCATGTTGTAAATCAAAGTTCGACTTATGTCTTTGTACTACAAAGTAATTGGTGAATTTGACGTACAATTTGCATCTATGATGGCTGTTGATCAAAGATGTGATTTGACTCTACGACCGTGTTTCGGAAGGTAGCTGTTGTGTCGAGTACCACATAACCATAATCCTACTAGCAACTTCGACTTACTATCAACTTGGCAATAAAGTAGAAAGGTACTGGACATTTCCGCGGACGAACCGTGCCAAGGATTTGATGCTAGATGTCAAAAACATGCTACATAGTAGCTCTGCATAACATCATTGCTGTCGATAACCGGACGTCTATGGTGTTTTTCTCCAAGTTCAGAAACAGTGTTTGCATATCGAGAGGCGTGGTGAAAGTCGCTACCTGGTCAATCCCCTGCACGTTGAGTGATGCGAATCAGGACTCGCAGCCACCCCTCCTCACTCGTGGCCGAACTCTTTGGGGTGAGTTCAGAAGATGTCTCTTGTAGAGCGTTCAGACCAAC
>NW_024470140.1:0-6695 GCF_000721775.1 Aureobasidium melanogenum CBS 110374 | reverse complement strand
GATGCCAATGCACACGCGACATTAGAGGACATCCTAACGCACTGGCTCGGAAAGTCGGGGCTAGACTCCACGCTTGCGCAGCCTATTGTCCCAATCAACAACAGTGGTACCCCTCAGGTGTTCGATAGTGTCCGGCGGGCAAGCGATTTCAAAAAATCAAGTGTGGCGATCTCCAAATTGAATGCTGCGATCGCTCAATTCGAAGAGCTCATTGCTGATCTTGACTTCATCAAAAGCTCGCTACAGGCGTCTAGGGCGCAAGCCGTAGCTGTCATGGAAACTTCTCGGAGACGTGTCATTGCGTTCGTCAACACCTGAGTTATTGGCCATCACTCCACCAAGTGATGATCCCAGTCTTTATCGATGTTGTGATTGCGGGTGACTGAGGGCTAAAAGTTGCTTGACTGCATTTGAGAATCAACTTATAGAGCAACAGCATTTGAAACTCTTAGAATAGTATGGATGAGACGATGGAGATCTAGTCAATATGTGTATATCGAGTACCAATCATTTGATGCTCTCACTCCTGTCGTGAAGACTCGAAGTCGGACAAGAAGAGGATCGCCATAAGCGTCGAGAAGTCTTGTCCCTTTCCTCTGTAGTTTAAGCATAAGCCTGCGAAGTGGGCAGACTATGTGAGTAGGATTTGGCTGTCTCTGAGGACATGATTTTCAAATTTTCATTGTACCGCCTATCGCAGATTCCAGCGTGACAAGTCAGCACTAATTTTGAATTTACGAACCAGTTCAACACGTTGCACATTCAATAATTTTGTTTCAGACCTTCTATTGTGATGCAACATCGCTATATGACTTTGTGGCGTGGTCTCATCACCTGCAATGACGGAAATACTCAGTTGCCGTATCCGTAGATGGTGCCTACGAACCAAAGTCAGTGACCTCGTAAGAACAAGCGAAACGGCGTGATCACTCACGGCCTTGACGCTTGAGGGCATGAACGACGTCAAGTTCAGTGACAGTCTTGCGTTTGGCATGTTCGGTGTATACAATGGCGTCGTAGATTACACTTCTGAGGAAACTTTTGAGAACACTACGGGTCTCCTCGTAGATCATGTTGGATATACGCTTGACGCCACCACGGCGGGCCAAACGACGAATGGAGGGGTTTTTGATGCCATTGATTGTATCGCGTGGGATTTTGCGGTGCCGTTGAGCGTCATGATTACCAAGACCATTGCCACCTTTTCCATGCTGACTCTGAGCTTTTACCTTCTTTCTGACGATTTTTCCATCTTTATCTCTCGTACACATGTCGCCCAATCTGTCTTTCGGAAAGGAAATATTAGCATAGCTTTCGAGGCTCGAACACATTGGTCCACATCTGACAATGGCTTGACGATGTGAAGAGTCAACTGCTCAGGGAACCAAGAGATGTGTTTACTGTGACAGAAAAGACGGAACTATCACATTTCTGAAGGGAACGAATTGGCTCACTTAGTGTTCCCGTTCTAGCCATGTTCCTAAAGTCGCTGGAACTGAACATGAGGTGTTTGTTCCTCGAGACAACGTGTAAGTGATGATTATTGACAGTATCAGAAGCGGCGGGCGACTGAAAGTTGCGATACTCAATGGACGTGTCGACGGACGAAGGTGAGCAGCATGAGGGCTTGAAATATACGAGTGGTGACAAAGACTACGAGCGTTGGTAGTGAAGAACAAGTAGACGAAGTCCTGTCTTGGGAGAAGGAACTCATGAATGCATGACCACTTACGCTATCGTCCTTGTCACACGTGCTCGGCGCGTGTTCTCCGTAGACCAAGTCAAGTCGCATGGCCATGCCGCAACGTAATGCATACTCCCAGCTGAGTGTTGTATAGTCTGCTAGTGATAGTGCCACAACTGTTGGTCATTTCGCTGACGAAGATCCACCTATCAGTCAGGACAGATAGTAGATCGGTGATTTTTGATCTGCCAATGGTGCAAGGATTAGTAGCCATGTAGTATCACCAAAGCCTTTGGTGACCAGACGAGCTGTACAATAGTGCACTCGTTGCGGCAACCTACAGGGTCATGTCTCTTCTGCTGGAGCAGATGCTTGCAGTCTGCCAGAGTTTCGGCAACGCAACACCATGAACACAGTAGAGACGCAAAGACTGAGACGCAAAGACTCTCGCCACCAATTGCTAGCCATAGATATTCACTGCCGTATAGCTCACGGCAACCCGCCCTCTTCCTCTTATGAGAAGTCGTACAGCCCTTGCTTCTACCACCCGCTTGACATGCAGGATTCCAAGGCAGGTCAACGTCGACGATGATCTTGACGAAAAGGCGAGGTTCCTGTTTCCGGTAGAAAATGCTCTGTTGCAGGCCCGAGGCTATAGGTGGACTGTAGCTGCCCCCAGCTAGTCGATGGAACATAGCCGGGACGCGGATCACTCCGAGGAGGAAGGCTGGCCTAGAGAAGGTCCGGATGACGAGGCGTCGAAAGGTTGGACCGGATGGAGATGATTGGCCGGGAAAAAGAATCGAGTCGACGCTAACGAGACAAAGAACGACTCGGTTGGTCAAGTTCGAGTGGTAACGACGGGCTCGTTCATGACTATGCCTCCCTATGCAATGCTTCATACAGACTCAAGGACGCGCTCTGTCTCTAGCTCTTGATTGGCACCACACAAACAGACCCCGGTCATATCGTCGGGCGCACTGGTGCGTTGCGAGAATGTTCAAGGTGATCCTATCAGGTAGGTTTTTCAGGACCGAATGCGTCTAGGCTTCTGAATGGTGTGGGATGCTTGCGGTGTGTCGAAGCGACACGACGGCTGTCAGATCAGCTCCAGATTTCCGGGTACGCAAGTTTCGGTGCATGTAAGATAAGTCTGCATCCTTCAATGCGCTTGACAGCCAGAGGAGTCTGTGTTGTAGGTGAGTCGAAAGCGACGATGAGACCGAAAGCGTCGTTGTTCGGACGTGTGCGATGGTGCTGAGGGAAGCGGGCGCCGTCTGAGGCAAGGCGCTAGCCCAACGCAGACAGGCACAATTGCGGCCCCGCAACAAGCTGCACCAGATCCGACTCGCGCAACACCTGCGATTGATGGCTGAACGGAGAAGTGGACTGCCCAAGGCGGATAACGTTTGTCATTTGCAGCTTGATACTTGCGTGCCGTTCTTGTTCAGTTTTGTATCTCACCTTGATAGACGCCCACTCAAATGATGCAAAGTGTAATATTCCAGGCACAAGTTGAAAACATCTGTTTATAAGCGCCCGCATTGCTCTAATTTTCACCAATCCGCTCATCCACTTCCGACCGCTGATGAGTAGGCCTTCCCACAACAAAAATCTTGTGGAGAACAACTCGACCAGACCAAGCGACAAGTCACATACGTACAAGCCTCAGCCTACAACTATGCTGGCGAACCTGGTATTGTCGGCATGGAGGCTGGCACTGATGACTTCCTGAAGGAGATTCGGTCTATTCACCTCCTGTCTTACTCACTGCGCAGCCTATCGTCTATAGTGTTGATCAACATAGAATCGTTTGTGCCTGTACACCAAAAAAACACCGAGTCGGAAGAAAAGCTTTAGCATTCTCGCGTCATCTTCGTCCTCGAGACTATTTGGCTTGGCCGATCCTCGCATGGTGCAAAGATGTCACTCTTCGGGAGCCGTCGTCTTTCTCTCCGTGTCGTCTAGTTCAGTTACCTCTCCGTCAAATGTTAGCCTAGCCAGCCACCAAGCACAGTTGACTGTCTCCTTCTGAGTTTTCATCGTTGCAGGATCGTAGTATGCCGCACAGAAGCAGGCTCGACAACAGACTTTGCAACTGTTCCACTATCCAAGAGTAACACACAAACCTTTTTCACTGGGTATAATTCCTATCAGGAGTGCGAGACTACCTCAGGTGGCAGGCAGCACCTTTGACCTACTAACGGACAGTCGAGAGGAGTCTATACACATCGCGAAGTGAAGACAAGAATGTGTCGGATTAGAACAAAATAGTTAGCAATGCGCTCAATAGCTTGCGGAAACCAATCATCCTTGCTGCGATATTTGACGTGTCGAAACAAAGCCACACTCTGCATACGTCCCCGACTATTTAAGTTCGCCCTTCTTTCCTACTTGCCAACCATGGACTTTAGTCATCTCTGTCAGTGTTTTTGGTGGACCCACTGAACTTCACCTTAGGTTTATATTGGGATAAGAATCACGTGCAGTGATATGGCAACAGTTGAAGACACGTGTCATGCAACACTTTGCATAGTTGCGCCCACTGGTGTTTTCTTCCATGAAACAGACTCTGTCTTCCAATACTAGAACGACCCAGGGACCTAAGAGGTTCCAGTCTCAAATCAGCTTCTAAGTAATCTCGCGGCTATGCTCGTAGATAGCAGAATCTTTTGTTCACAAGTACCCGTGGGCAAAGTCCTCTCGAAACGAATGGAACTGACAGAGAGTCTGGAGCGAATTCAAATTTGTCCGACATACTTTGTGCTCATAAGGAGTGGTTGTTCGAAGAAAGTAGCACCTCTTATCATCCGCTGTTCCTCTAGACAGTGGCGTTGACGTCCTACATCACTCAATGCTATGCTCGCTGCTTGGTCACACGACGCTCAATGATTGTGCACAGATGCACAAGCTGCTCAGTGCTCTGAACGATCTTCGGCGGCAGGCTTAGTTGTATTCTCCACGACAAGGCCAGGTCGAGCTACGCGCTTGTCGAGATCCATCTTAATGGGAAGAATCTTCCACGCACGCTTCACAAAAGATCTTCGAGTAAGATCCGAGGAGTAAATCTCTGAAAGAGCATTTGGTTCTTTGACTGATGTTGAGACCTCCACTAATTACGGTCAGGATCAATGGGACAGCGATTGCTGGAGATATACTTACCGGTCCGAGTCATTGGAGTCTGGCTGTTGTACAGTGGAAGAATAGGTGCATGAGTAAGAGCTTCAACCGCGTCCTCTTCAACTTGAGCTTCTGCAGAACTGCAGTTGCTTATCGCGAAGAAGACCACAGCAATTTGGAAAAAGAGTCGCATCTCCGAAATAGTATGGTTTGACGGAGATGATGAGCCTCTAGTCAAAGCGATGTGATGTAGCTGACCGAAAACTCCTCTCCAGATGCCAGTGTGATTTCGCAATGTCTTTCTTCGGGTACATGAGAAGTTTTATAGAGCGTGTGGATCTGGAATTCAGCCTGATGCACGATAAGTCGTAATATTCGCTTGGCTGGCTCGAGGAGTTGTAATCTATCTGTGATAAGATTACTCACCAGGTAAGTCGTCGAAAGCCTGGATTACAGAGCAAGGATTTTTCTGCAACGGGAAATATGCTTGCAAACAGGTATGCCTTTCCTAGAGATGATGTTCGTGTTTCCAAAATCAAGACAATTCATGATGAGTTTCGCAGATGGTTATCAAAAGACTGCCGGTAAAACCGACACTAACACGATTTGCTGTGTTCAAAATTGAACAGACTCGAATACAGCATACGCATCTTGAACTGTGGGAATGTGCCGTGGACAAAGGGCGCATTCATCAGAACAACGTTCGAATACCTCTCCAACTTTCTAAGTAGACTCGCTCCTCCAACCATACATATCAACAGCCTTCTGTTTTCCATCGCAGGCTCTAGGAGACGTCCATACGCGGGAGCTTAGAAGCCAAATCGAATATACTTTCCACAGTCCTGAAACTATCGTCGCAACCCGGCGAGACATGTTTATGAACAAACAGACGCTGCTTGTATTTGAGTCTAGCAATGTTCAATCTCGACTGGGCCATGTTCAGTTGGTAGGACATTAATTTCGTCTCCGAATTGAAGCCTAGTGACTGAAGTCCGACGACTCTGGTTTCAAACTCCTTATTCATCAGTAGATGTTCTTCTTCACGAATCGACCTGTTGATCTGTTCATATTCGGTTGCTGATTCTTCATCGATCTTGGACATTGCGTTTGAAATGTAATGCCCGACTATCGAAAGATCATCGAACTTTGAGACGAAGAATCCATCGAGAGGCAAATGAGGACGCTGCAGGTTATGCAGGCTAAAATTCAGCATCTGGTGGGGTGGATAGTTGGAGACAACGACGAGATCGCGGTAGGCTTTCAAAGCGCGCTTTCTGGCGTCCTCAGCAGCCTCAAATAGCACGAGGAGTTGCTTGGCTGGCGACTTCTCGTCAGGCATCTCTGGTCTGAAGCGGGCGAAGTTGTTGGGGGAACGTCTATGAAGTGGATCGCAAAGGGCTCTCAGCGTGTTGTGATTCGTACCTGCGCGGGCTCCTAATTGAATGAGGTCTTCTTGATGTTTCCGAGTCCATCTCAGGAAGAGATCTTTCGCGATGCCATGAGCTGGAAGAGCCTCATAGTCGAAGAACTTATCTTGAATGTAGCCAATGGTAGCACCGATGATACCGAGATTCTCTGCCAGTACATGAGTCGAATCCTGGTGGGCTGTCTCACTAGAGGTTCCATCGTCGGTATCTGAACCATAGTCAGATGCGCAACTTGAAGTTGGTTCTTCCTCGATACGCATCATGGTGTTGAATATCTGAGAGTGATGTTCGACACCCAGCTTCAGTGCTCGCAAGGCTAGATATTTGTGGCTTCAGAAAAGACTAGAATTACTTGTAAGTCTCGTGATCATTATGTGAGTATGCAAGCTGGTGTGCCGTGATGGGTGGACGTGGTATGACAAACACAGCAGCTCGATGATGGTGCGGCTATCAGCCGCACAGTA